>NC_012878.2:11187140-11303021 GCF_000003195.3 Sorghum bicolor | reverse complement strand
AGCCCCCGAGCCCGAATACCCTGTCGTTAGTTCCCGTGGCTTCGGGTCCTTCTAGATCAAGGAAATTGCGCGGGCACGTAATTATCTCGTTGTAACCATGACATGTGGGCCTTCTCTCCCTATTTTGTGATAAACCCCTGCAGAAATAGATTAACACCAAAGCTCGTGGAATTCTGTCAGATAAAACCCCTATTCTAGATGTTTGTTTCATATTGATCCTTTTTCATGTTTATTTGATTATTAATTTTAGTACTTAAGGACCGTCAACAAACTCCCCCAAGCTTACCCTTTGCTCGTCCCTGAGCAAACAGGTAAACTCAGACGGATCAGGAGTTGCTTCGATGTTTTCTTTCGTGACAGGCACACATGCTTTTATACAAAATTCTTCCAGAGGAAAATGAAGTGTTATGAAGTTTAGTACCTGCACCTAAATGTGGAGTAATGGAAAGGCAACGTAGCGGAGTCAAGCACCATCCGTCACGTTTGAGGCTGGGAGAGGTTCCAGGTCCGTGCCCTTGTTCTCGTAGCAGCAGCGGAGTGGAATCCAAGTCCGCGCCCTTGTTCTCGTCGGCTTCGTCTCGCTCCAGGGCCCAGCAACGGCCGGGCTCGCTCCCCGCGCAGGCGCTGCTGCCATGGCGCCTACAGCAGCGGAGGCAGAGGCAGAGTCAGCGGCAGATCTTGGTGAGTCCGCTGTGCTCGCTTCTGTTATTCCCTCTGGCTTAATCTGTGGTTGCCCATACTGCTGCGCTTGCAATCCGCTAATGGCTTCTTAATCTGTGGTTGCCCATGCTCTGCGCTTGCAATCCGCTAATGGCCTCGTTGCTTAGTGAATCTACTAGGTGTCTGGAGTATATATAGTAAAAAAAAGGCCTGCTTTCTCTTTCGCATCCGTTGTTTTTTATGCTCTTGCACTTTGTCGCTCACTTGGATTCTAGTTTTGGTGCTATGTATTGATAGATATACATAGTAAAAAGCAATGTATGTGCTTACTTATCCATGATTCCTATTTACAGTTCTGTAGCCTCTTCAACAACTATGCTAATGCAGAAGCAGAACAGGTTGACTGAACAGGCATGCCGGTGCCGTGGTCACCCTATTCACGTTGTATGTATTTGAAATGATGCATATTGTTTTTTGCTTGGCCTTCCAATCTCTGTAAGAAATACTGAACGGCCTCCTTATGTTTTACTGTTCTTTCCAATTCAGGGTGTTCAACACCTCGGACGTCTCTGTTCTTTACAATACTTCTATTCATAACATCGGTATGTGATGCCTCTCTGTTTGCCTCATGCAGTTAATTGTCTTAGGTAAACTCTTAGAATTTAGTTTACCATTATGTTGTGTGCCACTCCCTCACATCTTCCTGTTTTTTCTTTATTTTTTTAACCTAGTCTGCAACTCTGTAACTGAAAGATATATACCTGAGTGCTCATGTGCTCTAGATTTACAGGTTCCTGTTTTAGTGTTTTAGCCAAGGCTCAAGTATTTTCATATGTAGCTTTCTACTAAAGAAGGAATGCTAGTTCTTATTCCGATAATAGTTAGCATATATCTCTTGGCCCAAAATATTATTGAGCACCTAATTGTTGTGCTGCTCTAGAGAATGTTCTGTAGATTCTATCTTGGCTTGCTTTCTAGTTGCATTAATCATATATTTACCAGTTGGCAACTACTTTAGTGGCATCCATGGCTTGTGTTTTTTGAGCCTGCTATTTTGTTGTACTGTATCACTGACAATCTAATGAGAGATTATGCACGAAATTATCTCTGTATTTTCAGGATGTTGCGTCCAATAATGGCCTTTTCTCAACAAGGCCCGCACACTACATGCATAATTTCAGCAAACGACGCTCTGTGCACGGCGACACTGCGTCAACCAGCAACCTCTGGTGGGATAGTGACATATGAGGTATATTCACGATCAACTGCTTGGAGCACAGGCGATGCTTTTAGTTTACTGCTAGGTCTTTTTTTTAAGCATTAACACATGTTTAAAATTGAAGGTGATTTATATTTCTGTTTCTTATCTTTTGTCGGACAACATGGTTCTAACACTAATGCCTATTTGCAATCTTAATTTTAGATATTGGATGATCAAGATGTCTTCTTTGCCAATTTGCTAGGTGGCTGTCTTGGTTGCATTGTCAAATCTGCAACTCGAGCTAAGGGAGATATGGGGCTGCAGCGACAAAGGTAAAGCTGTTGCCTGTGCTTTGTCCAATGTTACTCCTTTTAGTAAATGTTTAGCTAGTACTCTCAGTTTTGTGGTTGTGCACAGAGTTTGTTATGTTGATGCCAAATATTTGGAGAAGATTTGGGTAGATGGGTGCCAAAAGTCTACGCGTCTTGTGTACTTTGTTGTTATGTTGATGCAACACTAGGATATATTTGTATTTAGTGGATTCATGTTGGACTACTAATAATATATATAATCGTGTGTATTAGGTCATGTTGGAGTGCTGTACACATGTTCTTATTCAAGTATATTAAATATATTTTAAATTGTATAGAAAAAGCTATTTTACCTGCCAAAAAAGGCAGTCGGCAAAGAGCCCTTTGCCACCTGCCATTAAAGGCAGTCGGCAAAGAGCCCTTTGCCACCTGTCAAAAAAGGCAGTCGGCAAAGAGCCCTTTGCCACCTGTCAAAAAAGGCAGTCGGCAAAGAGCTCCGTCATTTCACGACGGCGTTCGTTCCCTTTGCCGACTGCCATATTGGCAGGTGGCAAAGGCTTTGCCGACTGCTTTTCTCTTGGCAGGTGGCAAAGGTTTCTTTACCGACGAATTCTTTGCCACGTGTTCTTTGCTGACTGCCACGTGTAAAGCAGTCGGCAAAGCCTTTGCCACCTATTTTAGGGCCTTTGCCGACTGCTTTTGGCAGTCGGCAAAGAACAGAAGTCCAGTAGTGTACACCGACTGCAGGAGAGCTAACACCACCACCGCCGATTCCGACCCTGACCCAGACATTGTCCGCCACACAATGTCCTCGTCCCCATGGTCCACATCCTCGCCGCCGTCGGTCCAAGGAGCGCCGCCGCCCATATCTTCTTCTTCAGCTTTCAGTGAGGCATCCAATTAACCTACATCCGTCATTGGTTTTTATATTCTTATAGTTAGCAACAGGTTTATGTGATGTTAAACAAATAAGTTGTTAATCTATTTACAATACTCTATCACACACACTAATCGCCAATGGCCAATCTCTAGTATGTATTGATCTAGTAGCGTATCTTATTTTTAAATCAATCAAAAGCTACTTTCTAGTTATATCAGTTAGCATGTTGTGCTAATATTTAGAAATTGTCATGAAGGGTGAACCAAATTGATGGTTACCTATTGATTTCTTACCTATTGTGTTTATGATCCACTACTACAGAATGAGGCATTGGTCGATGCCCAAAATGATGAAAAATCTCGGCCTTTTTGCGGCCCGGGGTTAAAGACCCCTTTAACACCGGTTCGTGACACGAACCGGTGCTAAAGGGTCCTGCCCAACGGCTACTGACAGGTGCTGTCGGGGCAGAGACCCTTTAACACCGGCCAGCGCCACGGGCCAAGGCAAAGCCTTTAGCACGGCACCGGTTTTTGCCCTGAACCGGTGCTAAAGCTCCGGTTTATAGACCCGCCCCCTCCTCCCCTCTTCCCATTTGAAACCGAGAGCACCATTGTTGTTCTTGGAGCTTCTTCTTGCTTGTTCTTCATTTGTTCTTCATTTCCGACGTCCATCGTTGATCTTCTTCGATTCCGTCATCGTCTCTTCGTGCTTGGAGGTGACTAACTTCAGCATTTCTTGTCTTTTTCATGTTGTTTTTGACTTGTGATGTTCTCATCATTTTTAGCTCAAATCCACTTTGTTATTTTGAATCATTCACATGAATTAGTATCCATATATATATATATCATATTTCATGGTTGACCTAGTATTAATGTAGTTTGTAAGAATGAATTATAGTATCTTTTTATGATCTTAGAAAGTAGGATAGTTCAAATTAATTGATTTGTTAATATCACTTGATTTATTTTTATTACTACATAGTGTCCATTGTATAATTTAGAAGATTTGTTAAAGTAACTAGACAAATAAAGGATATTATTAGGTTCTTCTTTAATCATACATGTTTACTAGTAAATGGGGAATTTATAATTGTTTAAAAATTGAGTATGGATAGTAGATGGCAACCGTGACCGGGTCTTCGGTCTCTCAACGGGTTCAAAAGCGATACCGGCCGGAACTCCCTCTCATTACTTGTGGCAAGTGTGGGCAGAAGATTGTGATGGAGTACAAAGTGTCGAAAGAGGGAGTAAACAAGGGTCATATATTCTACAAGTGTTCGGATCGTAATGTGAGTTATTTCCAGACATTTGCTTATATATGTGCATATTTTTTAAAATGATATTAATTAAACTTTTGATTATCTCTTTTAATTTCAGTGGGACGGTACCGGCGGATGTACAGGTTGGTACTGGGAGGAAGAATACATTGAACACATTAAGAAATCTTTTGCACAGGTGGTTGAGGCTGAAGGTGGTGAGACAGTGAGCCGACGAAAGGAGTTCAATGATGTTGATCAAGCGAATGATCTATCTATTATAGTTGGGATCGGACGCGAACTAATTATGTTGCTTAAGTGCATTTTAGTTTTGGTTTTTTTAGTGCTAGTTGCGATTGTATTTGTTGTAGCCAAGCTTTCCTAAATTAATCAACTATGTATCTTAGACATGTTGTGCAATAAGATGAGAAACTATATATGTGCATGGTTTTCATAATATATATGTTATATTTAATGCAGATGGTAACACGTAATTGGATGTATAATGCCGATCGGCGCTCCGAAGAGTTCATTAATGGCGTGCACTATTTTTTAAGTGTGGCCGAGACAAATAAGAGGGACGGTTTCATGTGCTGTCCATGTACCGTGTGCAAGAATTTGACGGAATATTCTAACTCAAGAACTCTTCATTCACACTTATTAAAGTCGGGTTTCGTACCAAACTATATTTGTTGGACCAAACATGGAGAAAGCGGGATTATAATAGATGAAGGTGAAGAAGAAGAAGAAGAATTGGACCATGCCAATATTATTGCTCAGTACGGTGGCTTCAATGATGTTGCAATGGGGGAAGATAATGAAGAAGAGGTAGCGGCAGAAGATGATCGGGGCGATGATGCTTTTGGTGATGCCATCTGTGATGCACAAAGAGAATGTGAAAGTGATAAAGAGAGCCAAGTTCGAGCGCATGCTAGAGGACCACAGGAAATCGCTATATCCCACCGCTGAAGAGGGGCAAAAAAAGCTGGGTACCACACTAGAATTGCTGCAATGGAAGGCAAAGAATGGTACATCTGACAAGGCATTTGGGCAGTTATTGAAGATCATAAAAAGATGCTTCCGAAAGGCAACGAATTGCCCACCACTACGTATGAAGCAAAACAGGTTGTCTGCCCTTTGGTATTAGAAATCCAGAAGATACACGCATGTCCTAATGACTGCATCCTCTACCGTGGGGAGGAATACGAGAATTTGGATGCATGTCCAGTATGTAAGGCATCACGGTATTAGACGAGATAATCCTGGCGTTGTTGAGGGTGAAGAACGTCATAGGAAGAAAATTCCTGCCAAGGTTATGTGGTATGCTCCTATAATACCACGATTAAAACGTCTGTTTAGAAATAAGGACAATGCAAAGTTGTTGCGGTGACATAAAGAAGACCGTAAGATAGACAATATGCTGAGACACCCTGCCGATGGATCCCAGTGGAGAGCGATAGACAGAGAATTCCCAGATTTTGCAGATGATGCTAGAAACTTGCGGTTCGCCTTAAGTACAGATGGTATGAATCCTTTCGGTGAGCAGAGCAGTAGTCATAGCACTTGGCCAGTTACTCTATGTATCTACAACCTTCCTCCATGGTTATGCATGAAACAGAAGTTTATTATGATGCCGGTGCTTATCCAAGGACCGAAGCAACCTGGCAATGACATAGATGTCTACCTAAGGCCATTAGTTGAGGAACTTCAACTTTTATGGAGCAAACCAGGAATTCGCGTGTGGGATGAGTACAAACAAGAGCACTTTGACCTGCGAGCATTTCTGTTTGTAACAATCAATGATTGGCCAGCTCTGAGTAATCTTTCAGGCCAGTCAAACAAGGGATATAATGCATGCACACATTGTTATGAAGACCATGACTGTGTATTTTTGAAAAAATGTCGAAAGGTCGTGTACCTTGGCCACCGTCGGTTTCTTTCTGTGAACCACCCAGTACGAAAGAAAGCCAAGCATTTTAAAGGCAAGGCAGACCACCGGACCAAACCTCTCAATCGAACCGGGGATGATGTACTCGAAATGGTTAAGGATATAAAAGTGGTATTTGGAAAGGGACGAGGCAGCGAACCTATTCCCAAGGATGATAAGGGACACATATTCATGTGGAAGAAGAAATCCATATTTTGGGAGCTACCTTACTAGAATGTCCTAGAGGTCCGCAACGCGATCGACGTGATGCATCTGACAAAGAATCTTTGTGTGAACTTGCTCGGATTCATGGGTGTCTACGGGAAGTCTAAGGATTCACTTGAAGCACGACAAGACTTGCAGCGCATGAAAGAACGAGACAACCTGCATCCAGAAAAGACAGATGATGGACATCATTACTTAAGCCCTGCTAGCTACAGTCTAAGCAAAGAAGAGATGGAAAGCATGTTTGAATGTCTTAGCAGCATCAAGGTCCCATCTGGATTCTCCTCCAATATCAAGGGATTAATTAATGTGCCAGAGAAGAAATTCCTGAACTTCAAGTCCCATGACTGTCACGTTCTAATGACGCAATTGCTGCCGGTCGTTTTAAGAGGAATTTTACCTCCACACGTACGTCTAGCCACCGTAAAGCTATGTGCATTCCTCAATGCAATTTCTCAGAAGGCAATCAAGCCAGAGCAACTAGCTACTCCGCAGAATGATGTCGTTCAATGTCTCGTCAGCTTTGAGTTGGTGTTCCCTCCATCCTTCTTTGATATCATGACACACCACCTAGTTCATCTGGTCAAAGAGATTCGTATTC
The DNA here is from genome assembly GCF_000003195.3 of Sorghum bicolor. NCBI lineage: Eukaryota > Viridiplantae > Streptophyta > Magnoliopsida > Poales > Poaceae > Sorghum > Sorghum bicolor. Next base: position 11,295,961 of record NC_012878.2, on the reverse strand, counting down.
TCGGTCCTGTGTTTCTACACAACATGTTCCCCTTCGAGAGATTCATGGGTGTCCTAAAGAAATATGTCCATAGTCGTTCTCGGCCAGAAGGAAGCATTGCCAAGGGCTACGGAACAGAGGAGGTCATAGAGTTTTGTGTTGACTTTATTCCAGACCTTGACCCAATTGGCATTCCTGAATCTCGACACGAGGGCAGACTCAGCGGAAAGGGAACACTTGGGAAGAAAACATATATTGGTACAGGAGACGATTACTTCAATAAAGCACACTACACAGTTCTCTAGAACTCCTCATTGGTGGAACCATATGTTGAGGTACACAAAGATTTCCTACGGTCCCAGTGGCCTGGGAAGAATGAAGCTTGGATAATGCGTCAGCACATGGAAAATTTTGGCGATTGGTTGCGCAAAAAATGTCAAGGTGATGAAAACATTGATGAACAGCTTTATTTGTTGGCCAGGCAACCATCATGGCATGTCCTCACGTACAAAGGGTACGAGATAAATGGTAACACATTTTACACAGTTGGCCAAGATAAAAGGAGCACCAACCAAAATAGTGGTGTACGCGTGGATGCCATGGATCCAAATGGGAACAGACAAACATATTATGGACGCATAGAAGACATATGGGAACTAGTCTCTGCAGCTAATTTTAAAGTTCCTTTGTTCCGGTGCCAATGGGTGAAGATGACCGGAGGTGGGATAACAGTCGACAAGGAGTATGGGATGACAACCGTGGACCTTAACAATAGTGGGTTCAAAGATGAACCATTCGTCCTTGCGGCAGACGTGAGTCAGGTGTTCTATGTCAAAGATATGTCTACGAAACCAAAGAGAGGAAAAAATGATGACCACTCAATCATCAATGAGCCAAAGCGCCACATTGTCCTTTCTGGGAAAAGAAACATTATCGGAATTGAGGACAAGTCAGACATGTCAGGCGATTATGAAAGGGATGATCGAATTCCGCCCTTCATAGTCAACAAAGACCCAAGCATTCTGTTAAACAATGAGGATACTCCATGGTTACAGCAGGATCATAACCAAGGGTCATACGTCAAGAAGTTCACTGTTGTGTCAGCTTAACATAAAGTCATGTTTAATTGTATGTGTTGTAAAATGTACGAATTCTGAGAATTGTATGAAACTATATTTGAGAATTGTGAATTTTGTATTCATGACTTTTCTATTTTGATGAGTGGAACAATATTGGTATTCATGACTTTTCCATTCGAGACCATCTAGGGTTCCGAAACGGCTGCGTGGCTATGAATTCTATGAAAATTCAAAATTCAGTGGTTCAAACTTTTCCAAATGAAAAGTTGACCATTAGACAAAATGTATAACTTGATGAGTGTAGCAAACTTTGTATTCATGACTTTTCCATTTGGGACAATCTAGGGTTCGGTCAAAGGGTGTTTTTGTAAAAACCAATGCTTTGACTTTGGTCAAACTTGATCAAATGGCCCATTTGATGACTTCACATGAAAAAATTTTGAATACAAAGTTGTTAGAGATCATCAAGATCTACATTTGATATATTGACCATTTTTCCATTTGGATAAATTTGAGCCAATCCTAAGCACATTTGTTCAAAATCCAAGACGGGTTTTGGTCAAACTCGGTCAAATGACAAACTAAATTACTTCAAATGAAAAAATTTTGAATACCAAGTTGTTAGATATCATCAAGATCTAAACTTTTTATATACACAATTTTTCCATTTGAGAAAGTTTAGGTAACAATACCCACCAATTCTTAAATCTCACACAAACTATATGAAACTATATGTGTCAATTGTGGATTTTCAACTACACCTTCCCAAAACTTTGTCAAATGCAAAAATGGTCTATATATTAAATGTAGATTTTGATGAGTGGAACAGTATTGGTATTCATGACTTTTCCATTCGAGACCATCTAGGGTTCCGAAACCGCTGCGTGGTTATGAGTTCTATGAAAATTCAAAATTCAGTGGTTCAAACTTTTCCAAATGAAAAGTTGACCATTAGACAAAATGTAGAACTTGATGAGTGTAGCAAACTTTGTATTCATGACTTTTCCATTTGGGACAATCTAGGGTTCGGTCAAAGAGTGTGTTCATCAAGATATATATTTTTATATGATTTTTTTATTTGATGAAAACTATACCCAACTAGCATTCCTAGTAATAAATAACAAAAATAAAAAGTTTTACGTCAATATGATGTGAAAATAAATTTCCAATTAATTGGATATAGTTTTTTTAAATTTATTAGAATAATATATTTTTGCATTAACAAAATACTAAACATTTCTTTCAAAATCATTGCAAATTATAAAAATACAATAAGATATTTAAGGTTAAAAATTTTCATGTGTATATTAAAAAAATTACAATATATGTCACTGTTTAAAAAATATTATGCAAAATATTTAAATTACTATACAATTTATAATATAAACTGTATATATAAACAATTGAAAAACTCTAAACTAAGAAATAGGGCCTTTAGCACCGGCCCATAGTGGAAACCGGTGCTAAAGGGTCCTGAAAATTTCAGGAGCCCGCCCTAGCACGCGCAGGACCCTTTAGCACCGGTCCGTGGCTGGCACCGGTGCTAAAGGGTCCCTTTAGCACCGGCTGGTAACACGAGCCGGTGCTAAAGGGTCACCCTTTAACACCGGCTCTTGTTACCAGCTAGTGTTAAAGACCCTTTAGCACCGGTTCCAGCCACGGACCGGTGCTAATGGGTCCGACCCTATATATGTGCGCAGGAGCACTGGATCCGGCAGTTCATCTTCATCTTCGTCTTCGTCTCCAGCGCCGCCGGGTTCATCTTCGCCGCCGTCGTTTGGACTCCCTCGCCGCCGCGACCGTCTCCACCAGCGCCGCCGCGGCCCTCCGCCAACGTCGCCGCCGCGGCGCTGGCACTTCTCCACGTCGATCTCAAGAACTCCGGCCGTCGATCTCCTCGCTCCTATGTAGATCAATCGAACTTCGGCTAAATAATCTGCAAAATGAATGAATTGTTATGATATATATATATATAATAAATTTATATATATATATATGTATATATATATAATAAATGTATATAATAAATATATATTTTTATGGATTGTATATTTTAGGGTTTTGTAATTCTAGTGTTTTGTATATTTTAGGGTTTGTACTATTATTCTATTATTTTTAGTATATTATTCTAGTATATTAGTAATTCTAGTGTTTTGTATATTTTATTGTTTGTATTATTATTCTATTATTTTTAGTATATTATTCTAGTATATTATTAATTCTAGTGTTTTGTATATATATTATTGATTGTACTATTATTCTAGTATTATTTTAAGTATATTTTTCTAGTATATTATTAATTCTAGTGTTTTGTATATATTATTGTTTGTACTATTATTCTAGTATTATTTTTAGTATATTTTTCTAGTATATTAGTAATTCTAGTGTTTTGTATATGTTATTGATTGTACTATTATTCTAGTATATTATGAATTCTAGTGTTTTAGTATATTATGAATTCTAGTGTTATTGTTAGTATTATTTTTTTAGTATATTATTCTAGTATATTAGTAATTCTAGTGTTTTGTATATTTTAGGATTTGTACTATTATTCTATTATTTTTAGTATATTATTCTAGTATATTAGTAATTCTAGTGTTTTGTATATTTTTGGGTTTGTATTATTATTCTATTATTTTTAGTATATTATTCTAGTATATTAGTAATTCTAGTGTTTTGTATATTTTATGGTTTGTACTATTATTCTATTATTTTTAGTATATTATTCTAGTATATTAGTAATTCTAGTGTTTTGTATATTTTAGGGTTTGTACTATTATTCTATTATTTTTAGTATATTATTCTAGTATATTAGTAATTCTAGTGTTTTGTATATTTTATTGTTTGTACTATTATTCTATTATTTTTAGTATATTATTCCAGTATATTATTAATTCTAGTGTTTTGTATATATATTATTGTTTGTACTATTATTCTAGTATTATTTGTTTAGTATATTATTCTAGTATATTATGAATTCTAGTGTATTAGTATATTATGAATTCTAGTGTTATTGTTAGTATTATTTTTTTAGTATATTATTTTAGTGTATCTTTTATCTTATATAGAATATATATATGTATGGTTGCAGACATAGAAATGGCTGACCGTGCTCATGATGATTCTGATTATATGGAAGATGCCATTCAAAATATAATCTACGACGGTAGTCAGTACTTTATTGATTACCACGAGATCATGCAAGGCAATCCTACTGAGCAACAAGAGGGCAATGCGCCTGAGCAACAACTTGTCGTGCAACAAGAAGAAAATACTGGCGAGGTATGTAAATGTAAACATATATAATTAATGCATCTCTTACATTAGGTTTTAGACTTACTTGGTTATTAATTTAGTATTTTTGTTTCTATATCTACGTGTAGCCTTCTGGATCGACCTCTACGAGGAGAAGCGTACCTCCACGAGGGCCAAAGAAGCCGTTGGAGGGCCGCTATGTAATCTCTGAGTTTGAGATAGCTACAGGCAGACCACTTGGTGAACATGCAAATAAATATCTTAGTCACTGTGGATATCTTGTGAGAGATCAAATACCGATCAGTGCTCGTGAATGGAGAGAGAAGCGAGGTGCTCCTGAGATCAGTTTTGTCTCTGATCGTGACAAGGAGTTAGTTTGGAAAGCCGTCACAGACGTTTTCACCTTCGACACCAACGATGAAGAGTTGAAGGTGCGAATTTATGACTGGACTATGAAGAAGATGGCAGTACTCTTCCAGAATTGGAAGAAGACTTTGTACAATAAATATGTCAAGAAAAACGAGACTCCAAATTTCAACCTCAAGCAATATGTAAAGCTGAGGGCCTTCTGGGATGACTTTGTGCAGTACAAAACATCAGAAGACGGCGAGGAACGAGCCATTAGAAACAAAGAGAATGCAAGTAAAAAGACATACCACCATCATATGGGATCAGGTGGTTATAAGAGTGATGTTCCCAAGTGGGACCGAATGGAACAGGAGATGCTTGCTAGGGGGGTCACACCCGAGACAATAGCAAATAATTGGAGCGAGCGCTCCAAGCATTGGTTCTACGGTCATGGGGGAAGCGTGGACCCAGACACCAGGGCGCTAGTTTGGGGCCAAGAAATCTCTAGAGCAACAGAGAGACTAGTCCGTGCACGAGAGGCGGTTCTGTCTGGTGAGTTCAGGCCTAACAGGGAGAAGGATGAACTCACCTATGCGCTTGAAAATCCTGAGCACGGTGGGCGTACGAGAGGCTATGGGGCAGTTCCATGGCTGCAATCATTCCAAGCCGATCAAGATACCTACAGAAGCCGCCAGAGAAAGAAGGATGAGGAGGCAGAGCAGATCCGCCGCCTGGAAGCTTTTGTTCTGCAGTCAGAAGAGCGCGAGAAAGCTCGTGAAGAATGGATGCAGGTGGAGATTCAAAGGCAAGTGCAAGCAGCACTTAGTCAAATGACGAAAGGGCAAGGTACATCACAGCCTAAGGTCAACGTTAGCCCCCAGGCCAGTTGAAAAGCAGCTGCGCATCCACGGATGTACCAACCATTCAGGATGACACGAAGCTACACTTCCCCGTGGATGATGTCACAGAGGCTTTTACTACCTGTGAGCTGCATGTACCAGATGGGAATGCAACAAAAAAAGTGGCTATCGCTGTTGTCAACCCTATCGACCGAACGAGAACTCCAAGAATCCATAATCGACCAGTACCTGGTGGATATGCTAGCGTCTCGGTTGATAGGGTTGAGAAAGGTTGTGGCAATGTGCCTCTAGACATAGAAGGGGGAGACGGAGAGAAAACCTTAGGTGAAGCTGAGAAGACATTTATTTGTTGGCGCAAGCGCTTCATAATTATTCCTCAACATAGGTTTGTGTGTGATTTTACTTCTTATATTATTTATTATGTATTGAAATTAAAAAAAGTTTGCTCACAAAACTTGTAATTGTTTTCTTTGCAGGGACTCCTCCAACCTAAGTCCAGTTCTCTCCCCAGCGCATCATAGTGCTGCGGGCGGTGACAATGCTGGATCTCCTCCAACACCTGCGGCGGCCACACCGACCCCGCCACCGCCTCCACCACGGTATCCACCTCCTCCACCGAGGTCTCCAAGTCCTCCACCGCGTTCTCCAACGCCGAAAAGATCGGCCCCACCACCTCCACCGCCTGCACCGTCCTCTCCAAAGAGTGCACGGTCAGTCCCCTCGTCTCCGAAGTGAGGTAGTGAGAAGCGGTCCGCCCAAGAACGACCGAAGTCATCGGTCCCACCTCCAAAGAAGGCTGCCTCAGCAAAGAGAGCTAAGACGCTAGAAAAATTATCTTATGAAAAGAGTGAAGAGGAGTTAATTGCTGCATCCAAAGCTGAGGTCAAACAATTTTTTGATAAATTGAAGGAGGATAGTAAAAAGCGGCAAAACCTAGAAAAGCCGTACTTTTATGTAAAGCCATCGGAACTGAGGCAGAAGGTGGCGGACCAGCAAAAGAAGCAACGCGAAGCTCAGAAAAAGCCAACACTTTCGGACTATGAGCGATCTCTGGTCAAGTCTTCACAGGCAAGGAAGAGAGTAGGAAAGGGGGTCCCACAGCTCGGAGAAGTATCAAAGCCGGTGCCCCCTTTGATTGTGCCAAATCAATACGGCTCAAATGAAGACTTGATGCCAAAGAAATCCTTAGCGTTTTCTGAGCTAGACTCGCTTGAGCCTTACTTTGGACAGAGCGGATTAAATATGAAAGAAATTGCCGCTATTCTTGGTTGTCAAACATTTGAAAAAGCTGAGGTAGTTGATGAATATAGGGCAAGATATGAACCGGGCAGGAGTCTATTCGAACCTCAGCGTTTACATGAGCTCGGCACACAAATGTTTGCAATAAACAAATGGTGCATTGAGGCGTCTAAAAGGAGAGACAATTGGATTTCTCTTCGTATTAGACAACATCACTACTTCCGTGGAGATGACCTCATATACGTGCAGTTCGAAGAAGTGCACCAATTATGTCACCTCGACGCTCTCGACAAATCTCTTGTCAGCTGCTTTTGTCTGTAAGTATTTTTTTCTTTTTATTATACTTCTAACTTCTTTAATTACATGTATATAATCCTTACACACTTAGGATTTGTATTTCTATATGCTGGCACCAAATGAGAGAGCTCAGAATGAGAAATGACAATAGTATTAGGTTCGTTGACCCTTATATTGTTTTCAAGGCTCCGCAAGCAGTGTGGATAGCAGCTCATGAGACAGAAGGCTGCACCAATCTTATGAGGATCTTTGTGAACCAAAACGAAAAACAAAAAATACTCTTCCCCTTCAACTTCGAGTGAGTTATATAGTTATTAAGTGCATGCATATTTTATTTTACTTATTATTACTCGAGACAAGTTTTATATAGTTATATATAGGCCTGACTATATATATGTGTGTAAACAGCTTTCACTGGATACTCATGGTCATTGAAATTCCCAAGAACCGGTTGATAATCTTTGACTCAATGAGAAAACCACAAGAAAATTATCAACAAATGGTCAACATTATTCAAAGGTATGTAATATCGATCTCAGCTAGAAGAATATCATAATATGACTCTGTAATTATTAGTTCACGATCCACAATGGCTGTGTGTAGGGTATGGGAAAGATTCATTGACCGTGAACATCTCAGTGGATGTAAAGCGCCACTTAACATAATACATCCACAAGTAAGTTCTACTAGCTAGCAAACTTTCGCTAACTTTTAGCCTTCTTATTGTCGTGGTTGTGAATATTTTATATATATATATCGTACAGTGGTGTTTAAGACAAGAAGGGGGGAACAATCTATGCGCATATTACGTGTGCAAATTCATGATGGCACAAGTCAATCAAACACCCACAGAGACGCTCAGAGTACGTTACATGTCTCTTTTCATTATCTCCTGAATTATATTGAATAACTTAGATAACTAATACCTTTTTTTATTTATTTCAAATTAAAGACCGAATGGTTGAGGGAAAAGGTCCTACAAAAAGACCGAATCAAAGCTATCCAAGAGACTATAGCAGGATTTCTCCGCGAGCAAGTGATCAATCCAAACGGCGAGTTTCACTTCAACGGCAACGAAACTCTTATTCCAAACAACGATGATCATTTGTATCGTTTGTAGACATTGGGAGAAAAAACTCTATGTATATATGTGTACGAATTTTGTACATATAAAACTATATATATATATATATATAAAGCTTTTTACATATCTATTTAATTTTTGATGTGGCCTATTCATTTTATTATAGGCAAAGCTTAATTATTAAGCTAAGCCTATAATTTTCATTTATATATGCTTAATATGCATGTAATATAAATATATTATTGTATCAGCAAAAACATGTATTGAAAACCTATTATTATATATTATATACAAACAATAAACAGAACTGAAGAAGTGAACCAAAAAAAAAGAAACCCTTTAACACCGGTGTGTAATACCAACCAGTGTTAAAGGGTCCTGCAACGTGGCAGCCCTGGCAGGACCCTTTAACACCGGTTGGTATTACCAACCGGTGTTAAAGGGGAGGGGCTTTAGCCCCGGTTACCCGAACCGGGACTAAAGGGTGGGCCTTTAGTCCCGGAAGGGCAACACCGGCTCGGGAACCGGGGCAACAGGCCCTTCCCGACCGGTGCTAATGCCCGAACGTGTGGCTGTGATCAGACAAGCAGCAGGGTCACCAACATCCTATTCAGGTATGCTATGGGGCCTCCTTCGTCCTCCTCATGTCAGGATCGAGAGCTTGACCCACCTCTGTGGCCATATCCACCGTGGCTAACCACGAGGCCCAGCACAGCTAGGTCCGTGCACCAGAGGAGATGTCCCCCACATGCCAGAAATCCTAGGGTTTGTCTCTCTCATGAAGATGGGGTTTTGTCTAGGGAAAAGGGGTTGGGTGAGGACGAAGTCATCATTGAGTTTTTTGGCTAGCTATTGGTCATCGACTCGCCGCCGCCACCCTCCAGCAACCCTAGGGTTCTAGACACAGCCCCCAAATCCACTGATTCCATCCACATCTTCTAGATTCAGAAGGATCTTGTTCAATCACAATCATTCAAACTTGAAGACTCCTTCCTCATGGGCAAGGCAAATCGGATCGAGAAGGAAGTGGGTTAGTTTCTCAAAGGAGATTTGGGGGGAAGGAGAACCTCGGCAGACATACATAGTAGTACTTCACAAATCCTTAGCAGAAGGTGGCAAATGGGTTTGGCAGCCTAAGTCGAGATGTCCACCTAGTTAGGATCCGAGGCGTCCTCCTCCTCAGTGACCCCAGCGTCCGCCTCCTCCAAACCCACCAAGGTATCCACCTCAAGCTCTAAACCAAAGCTAGGGGTGGCAGGACGGAGGAAGAAGACAACCAAATCAGCAACAAACTCAGGGTGTGTAGCACAGTCCTCCACTGCCTAGGAAAAATCCGTTACATCCACCTCAACCAAAGAGAAGTGCCAATTAGGTTCGAGCTCAAGGTAATCTGGAACAACCAAACCCACCATTTCTCATAGACCCTAGATATAGAGCTATGATCTGCTTCAACTGTGGGGAACCTGGACATTTTGTGGGGAATTGTTCTAGACCTAAGATATGCTTCATTTGTGTTGTACCGAGTCATCATATGAATGTTTGTCCCTCATGGAAGCTAGATCATCTTGTTGTTGCATATGTGGGAAGTGCAAATCTGGGTTTGGGTTTTTATCACCTTGAGGTGCTGTCAGTTGAGTCTACTAAATGGTTGAACATGACTAACTGTGGAGTGGTCAGTATAAAGTCTGGACAAATCAGTTTCAAAGAATTAGAGAGAGAATTATCTGAGATTTATAGCAAGGACTGGTTGTGGCAAATCAGGGAGCTAGAAGCTAGAAAATTCTTAGTGAGATTTACTCCTCGCAAGAAAGTGTCAGACATCAAGAATTACCCTTCTTTGAACCTGAGGAAGGAAGGAGTACAAGTGGAGGTCCTAGAGTGGAATGGGGATTTGCATCCTTTTGGAGAACTGCAAGAGGTGTGGGTTCAGATGACAGGGACCCCACCTAAGTTGTGCCATTGGAAGGTTTTCGCTCAAATTGCATCTGGATTTGGCTTGATGTTGGAGGTAGATTGGACAAATCTGTTCAAGACCTTCTATGAGGTTGTAAGAGTTAAGATTGCTAGTAAATACTACAAGAAAATCCCTAAGAATAGATTGTTTGAGTTTAACAAAAAGCTTCGTGTGGTTTCCTTCCTGGTAGAAGGGACAGAGGATGAGGATGTCATAAAATCTAGTAATGGTGGAGACGATTGGGGTGATGATGATGTTAAGGATGATGGTCTGGATGATAAGGGTAATGAGGATGGATACAATGATGAGGAGGCTGATGATCCCTATGATGACCCAACATATTGAGATAACAACCTTAACCAAGTCTCAACCGGAGCCAACTCTGGTTTCAAAACCCCTAGGAATAAGCCTAATAGCAGTAAAGGATCCAAGACATTAAAATGAAGGTGATGTCTATAGATGATCTTGACTAGAAGAGACAACTTATCTTACATATGCAGAATCCAAAAGAACAGGTATTAAACAATCACTAGTACACAGATGCTCTAAGCCGGCGGGGCCAAAAAATTTTCACAGGCGGTTACAGTTGTAACACGCCTGTGGTGTAAATTTGTATGGCAAGATTTAAAAACCGCCTGTGTTATATGATTTACACAGGCGGTTTCCTAAGCAAACCGCCTGTGTTATTCTTTCTATAAATACCACCCCTTCTTCCTCCTCGGGCAGAACTGTAGGTAGCAGCCACATTCCATTGGAGCACATCTTGGAGGTCCAGTTTTTCCAAAATACAATGGGGGAGGTTTTGATCTTCATTTCTTGGAAGGAGGTGGCTAAGAAAGGTTAGTCGATGCCTCTAAAGGCTCTTTTTGTGCCCTCTTGCTCAATTAGAGCTACTTTTTGGATCTAGGGTTTCACCATGAGAGAGAGAGTAGAATAGCTAGGTATGGACTATATTTTCTCAAATGAGGTTGCTTAAGATGGTTAGATGAAGTCTCTCCTCTCTTTTTTTCTATGTTTTCTTCTCTAATTAGTGAATCCAAGAAATATATATGTAGTGCTTTCCATGAATGGTGTTTCCATGCTTGGGAAGCAAGAGAAAGATAAGTTTTCTATTGTTTAGGATGTTCATTTTTATGTAAATTTGATTTCATTATGCAATATGTATTTTTCATGTATGAGGTTGCTTAAGATGATGCCTCTCCTCTGACCATTTCCATGTTTACTTATCAAATTTATTATAGTGAATCAAGGTATATATTTAGTTGATTCCATCAATGGTGTTTTTCTACCTTGTCAATTTGATTTAGTTATTAGTTTTTTTTATTATTACTTAGGGTTTTGTCTTTATTTTTAATGTTAGCTCCGAGGTTTTCATCTTCACAAATTGTTGTTTGAAAGGTTAGATGACAATTTTCCTAAACTACTTGTTTTGCATTGAGATCAATTAATTTACTAATTTTTGCACAACTCATGATGGAGCGGTCCTTCTGGATGTATAAATTATCAAGACTAGATCCATCATACATACCTGAGGTCCATAGGTTTGTTGATGCTGCTAAGAACCATGCTTTGAGAACAAAGACGAAGCACATATATTGTCCATGCATCGACTGCAGAAATATTAAATTTATGAAGATACTGAAGCAATCATTTCTCATCTGGTATGCCGAGGATTTATGAAGGATTACTTGATTTGGACAAAGCATGGAGAGGGTAGCTCGGCACCTTATACAATTGGGGACCCTGCGAATATTGACGTCGACGGTCCAGACATGCCTGATGAAGGATTTCAGTTTTTGCACGACACACACCAAAGTGAACATGTTGTGCCAAATGTTACTGCTGGTGGTTTTGCTGGGAGAAATGCTGATGACAGAACTCATGTCTTACCAAATGATACAGTCGCGGAAGATTTTGAATTCTTAGAGGCAATGTTGCATCGTCATACTGAACCATCAATGTTATTAATGAAAGGGATGGAGGCCTTGAAGAAGGCGGCTAAAGAGCCTCTGTATGATGAGTCCAAGGGTTGTACCAAAGAGTTCACGACGCTGAGATCTGTGCTAAAACTACTGATGGCAAAAGCCAGGTATGGTCTGTCTGATGTTGGATTCGATACGTTCTTAAGTATTATCGGAGACATGCTTCCCAAGGAGAACAAATTGCCTGCTAACAGGTACCATGCAAAGAAGCTGATCAGTCCGCTCACTATGGGTGTCGAGAAGATGCATGCGTGCAGGAATCATTGTATCCTATATCGCGGTGATGAATACAAGGACTTGGATAAGTGTCCAAAGTGTGGTGCAAGTCGGTATAAGACAAATAAAGACTATCGACATGAGGATTGTGCTGCTTCCAAGTCTGATGGATATGATGGCTTATCTAGGAATTTGAATGCCAAGGTCTCAGTGGATAACTTTATTGATAAAGGAATTCAACTTGGGCATGAACATGAGAAAACATATAGTTTGATACTTAGTTAGATGCCAAGTGAGTAGGTACAAGTATCTTCTGAGATTGATATACAGTATGCTCAGGATGAACTGATGAGTCAGAGGATAGGAAATGATCCTAATTCAGCATGGGTAACCCCTGAGTGCTTGCTGAAGACAAATTCAGATTGCCAGATAGTTGGTAACAAACACAATGGTCCTTTGAGGAGGAATCTAGGCATTCTAGGTGGGAAGAATTAAGGAGATTTGCCAGCAAGGATTCTGCTACTGAAGAATGTTCAACACTCCTAAAAAGGATGGAACTGGAAGCATCATATGATGAAGATGATTTGCTCGATGAGGATGACATGATGACTCTGGGAGATTCAAGCTTAGTTCGTGAAAGTGTTGAGAAGCATGAATCTCATGAGGAAGTGGCTAAGAAAACCCAAAAAAGGAAGACAGGTTGGGGACTATTAAAAGAATTCCAAGACCAAGAAGGAAACCTGATGATGGAAGAACTATGATGCAAAAGGCTCAAGATCTAAAACAAAAGAAAAATCTTGAAAAAGGTACTAAATATTCATCTTCTTTTGCTTTTGTAAGAAATAGTACTTCATGTGATAAGGCTAACAATGTGAGTATTGATTTGGTACTAATATCATGGAAGTTAATGAAACCATTGATGGTTTAAAACATAAAGAAATAGTTAATTTGAGAAAGTTTGAGGACTCTAATCCTGAGATTAATCTTCCTGTAAATATAAATGATGTGATAGAATATGTGGACTTTTCGCCTTTAAATATCAATACAATCTCTCCTCTTAGAGAAGGAAAGGATAGTGGTGAACCAAGTTGAGTTCAGATTCTCTCTAAAGACAAAGAGCAAACAAACCTAAACATGATTAAAAATGATAGGTGCATTCTAGAATTTTAGAGGCCTTAATAAACAAGGTCGCCTGTAGTGCATTAATGATTTTGTGAATGATAATAGACTAGATTTTGTTGGTTTTTATGAAACAAAGAAAGAGAGCTTTACAGACTCTTTTTAAACTATGTCCATAAGGACTTTAGTTGGAATGCTTTGCCAGCTATGGGTACTGCTGGGGGTATCCTAGTTGGGGTTAATACTAATAAGTTTGAGATTTTATCTTGGCAAGTGGGATCTTTTAGTGTGGCTTCTATGATAAAAATTGTCAGGATAAATTTGTTTGGAGATTGGTTGTAGTTTATGTCTCCCCTTATGAGGAACGCAAATTACATTTTTTACAGGAGTTAGAAGACCTCCTAGTTAACTAGGATGGACCTACTATTATTTGGGGGACTTCAACCTAGTTTTAAATGTAAAAGAAAAAAACAATGGCAATATGAGGCAAAAATGGGCTAATCTTTTCAAAGATTGGATGAATAAATATGGTTTTGTGGAACTAAAAAACTCATCTAGAGCGTTTACTTGGACGAATAATCAAGAAACACCTATTATGGCTGCTCTTGATAATTTTTTTTGTACTACCAACTTTGAACAAAAGTTTGCTTTAGCCTTTGTTTTTGTTAAAGCTAGAGCTACAAGTGATCATACAACTCTTATCTTGGATTTGAGGATTAAATAAGTTAAAAAAACCTATAATTTTTAGATTTGAAAAGTGGTGGCTGGAATAGCCAAATTTCAAAGATCTGGTGATTAAAATTTGGAATACACCTTGTGCTTATTCTGATCCTTTAGATATATGGCAATTCAAAATTAGATTGTTAAGGAAAAAGATCAAAGGCTGGGCAATTAATATTAATGCTAGTATGAAAAAATTGAAAAAAGAACTCCTTGAGGAGCTTCAAAGCCTAATAGCCAACAAGAGAAATGTGGTTTGAGCCTAGTAGAGAGGGAGAGGATGAAAACCATAAATGGGGAGCTAGAATCAGTTTGGAAGATGGAGGAGATTAAGGCACATCAAAGATCTATAGATAGACAAGTCAAAGAGGGAGATAGGAACACTGCCTATTTTATGGCTATAGCCCACCAAAGAACTAGGAAAAAAAGGATTGAGGGCCTAGAAGGACCTAATGGCTGGATAGAGAACAATAAGGATATGCTTGAGCATGTTGTACGGTTTTATAAAACTCTTTTTGAGAAAGAGCCTAGTAGTAGTTGTTGACGGTCCTTAAGTATCAAATTTAATTATCAAATAAACAAAGAAAAGGATCTAAATGAAATCAACATCTAGACTTAGGGTTTTATCTGACAGAATTCCACGAGTTTCGATGTTTATCTATTTCTGCAGGGGGTTATCAGGAAATACAGAAGAAAGGCCCACACGTCGGGATTACATAGAGATATTAACGTGCCGCGCAATTACCTTACATCTAGAAGACTCCAGATGCCACGGGAAGGAAGCGGAGGCCGAACGGGGCGAGAGGCAGGGCGCCCGCCCTCCTGCCCTGGGCGCCCGCCCTGACTTGGAGCCCAATCAGGACTCTTTCTCTCGGGAGATCTCCACCGACCTAAAGGATCAAGAATAACCGTTCAATCAATGTCGGTTTGATCTGACGGCCCAGGTTCACTTGAGGGGACTATATAACCAGACCCCCTGGCCCCTGGAGGAGGCACCCCTTGATCATTATTCATTATTCATAGACAGAGCAAAAGCTAGGGTTTAGAGATGAGAGCTCTCCTCTCTTCTCTAAACTAGAGTAGATCTAGATAGTAGCAAGATGGAGAGCGAAGGAGGATTAGAGGAGAGGCCGGCCTGTCGGTTCTTCCTTCGGTTGTACTTCGTCATGATCAAGCTCTAATCAAGCTTGCTCATGGGATGACTCTGGTAATCTACTTCTAATTCATTATGCAATTACTAATTATGTATGTTCTGGTTCACAACTCTTTTGAGTACTTTAATCTATAGGACGCTATAGGTGAGAGTTGTAGTATAGGTGTAAGTGTGGTGCTTAGACCTAGATTACTTGTGGATATCCCCTGTCTAGCTGGATCGTGTGGTAGGCCGCGTAGGTGACAGTTACGTTGGTCCTCTGTAGTCCACCTCTCGTTAGCAGGACGAGTAGGGTTTATCGGCCTAAGGATAAGCATCCTTTGTGGTGTACTCTTATCACGTGGTTCGTCCCAGACATAGACATACCCCTTTGAAGTAGAGAAACCATAGTTATCCTCTCTATTCTGCTACCATCGCCTATATACTAGAATTGCTCTACTCTCTATTCCCATATTATCACCCATTGTTATCTTACCTTTAATATTGTTCTTATTCGATTCTACCATCTTTCCTATTTACACCTATCTATCTATCTTGGTTAAGTTAGAGCGTAGTTGGTTCTCCCGTTTCCCTGTGGATACGATAAAACCTTTAACCGGGTAAAAGCTTCAACGGTATCCGTGCGCTTGCGGATTATCTGTGTGCGTATAAATAACATAGTACACTCTAGTGCCATGCTGGGGATGACAACCTAGTATTCAAGTGGTGTTAGCAAGTGTCAACAAGCATTTTTGGCGCCGTTGCCGGGGAAATGGTTGCTGAGTTGACTATGAACTAGCTTAATCATTTTCTAAAAAAATAATAAAAAAATATTTTTCCTTTTATCCTTTGCCTTATCTCTGCTATTCTTTCTTCTTATCTAATCCTTGATCTCTGGTCTATTATGAATTCAAACATGTCTATCTATGAATTTCATAGACCTACGGGCACACATCTCGAACCACCAAAATCTTCAAAGCCTATCATAGCATCTAGTTTTGAGATAGACCCCGAATACATAGAATTTGTTCAAAAACAACCTTTCTCAGGAGAAGGTGAGGAAAACCCATACATACACCTAAGAGAGTTTTATAGAGTCTGTGACCTCCTTCGCAAAGAAGGCATGTCCGATGAGACCCTTAAATGGAAGCTCTTTCCGTTCTCTTTAACGGGAAAAGCTAGACATTGGTACAAACTCAAAGTAGGGAGTGTTCATGGAGATTGGAAGGAGTTACATAATAGTTTTCTTTTAAAATATTTTCCAATCTCTAAAGTGGCAGAACTTCAGCGTGAGATTCTTTTCTTTTAGACAACTGGAAGAAGAATCTCTTAGGAAATCATGGGACCGGTTTATTAACCTTACTCTAACTGGCCCAAAGCTTTCTATTCCAGAAGAAGTTCTTCTAATTCACTTTTTTGAGGGCCTTAGTGGGGAAAATAAGCAAACCTTAAATACAGCCTCTAGAGGATCCTTCTATCACCTACCTGCTAGTGAAGCTTGGAATTTGATTGATTTATTAAGTGGAAAGTCTCCTAGCTTTTATATCCCTAAGAAAGAGACAGAACCAGTTCCTAGACAAGAAGAAGAAGTTTCGATAGCCAGATCACAACCACTTCAATTCCAAACTTTAGCTATCTATCCTAAACCATCAATACCCCAAAATTCTCCAAGGGAGGAAGGAATTCCGACCTTAAATCTTTCAGATGCTGATGGTTTAGACTTCTGGTTCCATAAGAGACCTTCAAGCAGGGATAATTCAAATCCTCGCAATAATGGTTCTCTTAGAGAATGTCCTGGTTCCTGTTATGAAGAAGTCGAGGATGACATATCAAGTGAAGGAGAGCTAAGCCATATTGAAAATTCTAACACCTCCCCTTTCCTGATCACAAGTTCTAAATGGCTAGAATGTGTAGAATGGATGGATAAGGAAGAAGCCTTAATGAATTCTGACTTTGGTTCAATTTCAAAAGGTGAGTTCTTGACTCCCTTTGAAGATGAGATTCATCCAACTACAGAAGAGGACATAAGTGAGACCAATCCAAGAGAAACTCTGAACATTCAGATTGGAGACGAAGATAACATTAATGAGCATGGAATTTATTTCATAGCCACTTTGTTTACTCCATGCTCATATGCAACATCTTCCCAATCTATTGGTCTCTCCAACATCACCACATTTGAGATCTCCAACCCCCTCTTCCTTTCTATTTATAAAAACTTTAAAAGGGCGGTTGTCGATGTATATGTCTATAATAAATATTGCAGATCTCGTTGAGTTGATCTTGATTTAGGTCAGCGTTGGAAGGGAAACCACTTCGCCGACATAAATTGATGGTTTCCCAAGGACAAGCTTGGTGTCCTAAAATAAGCACTTATCAAATCGTAACATGAGTTTTTAATTATTTGCAACATTACCTTGTGTATTGAGCATATAAGGATAATTGTAAAAATATTCCTTCGGGTATTCTTGTCACTAACCTTTCCAGGATTGGAACAAGAAGATCAGATGAATGACAAGCAAGTACAAGGTATGTCCAACCAATCATCATGCAACACTGAATTAAATTCATCCAAACTTGAATTCTGCAAAATTCAAGCTTGGGGGAGTACTTTACATAAAAACATTCTTTGCCATGTTGCTATGTTGGTTGTCCCTACCTTTAAGACATGCTCAATTTGTTAAATACTAATCACACTACTTCATCTCCACGTGAGTAGATCTCTATAAATGCTGTCATGTTACCTTTGTCTATTTACTAGTAAGTGTTAGTTTGGAAGTACTGCACATACTTCTATTGGCTTTTAAATTAAGCATGGTGCTTAGGTTAAACAGCCTTCCTTAATCTGATTAGACATGGAGTCTAGTTCGGTTATTGAACTAAAAACTGCTTGTGTAGACATTGGTATATTTTTGTCGGACTAACCCCTGTAGAAAAAAAACTTTCAATATTGATTTGGGAAGTCCTGAGGTAAACTCACATCAGAGACGAAGAGAGTGACACATGAAGTTTAACAATTTGCACAAGAAGGACATAGCTCATTCATCATAGAGAGATGATCCATGGAGGGTGCCACAAACACGATGCACAACCGCTAAGAAAGGAAAGCTTCCACAAGGTGATACTGTACCATCACTCTTCAAGCAAGGTAACATCTTAAGGTACTTGACTATCACTTTTATAAGCTTCTCCTTGGTTCTAGCGTTCATATAAATAAAAGAGACAAACATGTATGTTTTACAACTTTAGATTAACCAACCCAACTGATTCAACATGTTTAGTCCTTTAATCCTTGTTCTTAGTACTACCTCCATGATCCCACACTCCTAATCATATGAGCTAAAATGTTACACATTCAATCTTTGAGAGATATAAAGAAAAAGACATATACATAGATAGATTATCTTTCCATAAGGTTAAGCGATCTGATCTGACAAATGTTATAAGTGCTACACTCATGAACTTTTCATCCATCAACTTTGTCTTGCTCACTATGCTTAGGGTTAGAGAAGAACAAATACACTTTAGGTTCTGTTGGTGTTTTCCACCAACAGGACCCATGCACTTGATCTTTGCCTTGTCTCTATGAGCAGGTACACTTCAAGCAAAACACAGAAAAGAGGAGTTTTATAACTCTCAGACTCTACCAAGTAAAGGACCTAGATCTACGAGCACAAACACACTGAGCAGGTTACTGCCAACGCCGCACTTCGAACTGCTGGGCAAACGAAGAACATGGGTGACACCGTATCAAGAGGTGCAGACGTCAAGGTCCGCACCTGAATCAAATGACGCACCTGAAGAATGAACACGGTGAGAAGTCTTGTTAAGAAGACTTAAAACATTGAACCCTCGCCGAAAGGTAAGATCGGTAGTTATCCATATTTATCCTTTCTGCATTCCCTTTTCCCTTTAATTATTTACTTTCCTTAAATAGATTATTAGTTAATCATGCTATCTTGAAAAGAAAATAAAAATGTTTAAAAATACTAAGCCCCATGTGAGTATACGAGTGGCATAAAACCCATAAGTACCTTCACTGTGGTGGCATAAAAATAAAATAAATATTTCTTTTCTGCTTTATAAAATAAAAATATAAAAAAAGGGAGTAATATTTATTGAGGAAGCTCAACATGATGAAGGCTAGATATTTATGCTAACACTTGATTAGTTCCACAAGCTTTGTTGTCTATTTGAGCTCCACAGAATTTAAGAATCAAGAAGACTAGCAGACGAAGGACATTCTAATCGCTGTCAGAATGCTGCTGACTTTCAAATACACCTCTGCCACCTACTAGCTACATCAAGAGAAATTACGTCAAAATTCAGCTTGGGGGAGAGCACCCCCATTTATCTCGCTAAGTATTTCTACCTATCTTTATACTTATATTATATTAGAATATTAAAATACATAAACTATGAAAAACCAAATAAAGATTTTGTGCTTATATATATCTTTTGCTTAGTGTGTTTAATAAATAAATAAAGTGGTTATGCTAATCTGAATCTTAATAATAAAACTCTAGCATGGATATGATGAATAGTTGCTCTGCCTAATTTGCAAATTTGAAGTTCTCTCTCAAGTTTAGACATAACTGTTATAATTTAAAGCTTGCTCTAGATCTAAACTTATGGGATAAAAACTTGATCTGAAATCTAAGTTGTTAACGGATATGATATGGGAAGGTTGAGCTGCTGTTTATCTGTTCCTAGAGATGCTAGAATTCTGAAGAATTTTATCTTTGAAAAATCTTTAAAATATTGCATGATGAGTTCCTGTATGATGAGAGTTTAAATTCCTACCACAGCCATATATACATGCTTGCTAGACTTTGAGCCACTGTAACACCCTAAAATTTATTCCTTTTGAAATATAGATAAAATTATTTAATTATGTATTTTTGTGCTCATGAAAATATAGGAAAAATAATATTTTTTATTAAATTAAAATTTATTATAAGGCATAGCAATATTATTATGCATACATGCTGGTGCATATGTTTTGAAGTGATGCTTGTTGCTCCTTTATGTGTTGATAGTAAGAAAAATATTTAAAATACGTTTAGTAGATCGATCTTCCTTATTTGGCACGTATTTATCTTTTATCTACAACCAAATTCCTTGTTTCTAAGCTCAAATTTTGATTAGGACCTTCCTAAAATCTTTTCTTTGTCACTCAAAGCACTTCTTTTAGTTCCTGGTCCATCAACCAATCTCTATAAACTTCTCGGGAATTTTTCTGGCCTTTTCCGTGGAGCATAATCTAAATTTTAGATGCTCCAAATTATCTTATCATGAGCCCCGAATACTTTATTTGGGTTCTTCATGTTTCATATTGTTTCTGAGAATTTTTCCCAAATTTTCGGAGCTTTTGAAGTATTTTTCGTGGCTTAACTACTAATTCTGGACTTTTCTAGAATTATTTTATCCATGAAAATAATTAATCTCGAAAATAATAAATCCTTCATTTTACCCTAGGCCAACGTCATCATGATTCAAAGGCCAAATGTTTTCTTTACTAATGGGCTTAATAATTAGTTAGGCCTATTAGTAAAAATAAAGGTTGCAAATCAATTAGTACCATATCGCTAGTTGACGCGGAGGTGGGGAGTTTCTCTCCCTATATATATGTACTAACCCCTTGGTCAAATTACACCAAAACTACATAAAGAGAGTCTAGTTTGGAAATCTCTTAAAGTAGTAAATAATATTTTGTCTCTCTGCTTCATACTTTGTTGCCGAGACGTGCAGTACATCTTCTCCGGCCGCCCCCGCTGTGGTGGTCATCCTCTCTAAGCTCCAACCAAGCCAATGCAGTCCACCTGATTTCCGGCTCCTGTACGTGCCCAACACTCCTACGACGTCGACGTGGTGCACCAGCCCCTGCGATGCCGATGCTGCTGCCTGTCACCTTGCCGTTGTTTCTGTTGGTTGATGCCCACCTGGAGAGAAGCTTCTACTAGGAACGAGCGAAGCTTCAAGACGTGCTAGGGCAGGTCCTATCTTCTATGCCATGTTGCTTTCGGTTAATCAACCCTGTTATGTTAATTCCATATAGTTATGTCCTGCTGATCTATTAAATAACTCTTGATTACAATAATAGATGTTACAGTCGTACTCCTAGCGTCTATGCGTTTCATCCTTTTGACTCTTTTCGGTTTGTTCTTTTGTGTTGTATTTATGACCACATGATCTATAAGTTAGTAGAGATGTTTGCCATGCCATATGTTTATATATTTATCATAATTAAATATTAATTTAATTAAAGTATAGGAACTTCTTTTGCAATTTAAAACAAACATGGGTTTACACCGTGGCTTTTTATTAATAAATGCTATTAACAATAAACTTAAATATATTTCTAAGTTTGCTTAGTTTAAATACGTTGCATATGTGATAACTCAATTAGTTGCTTTCATATATGTTTTTTTCTTTTGCAAAAATAACGTTTAATTTGATTAAATTATATGACACAGTTTATAAATAAAATATGAGTAGTTTTAGGTTAGTTTTTGGATTAAATTATTTTTTTAACCTAACCTAAATAACTTTTCACATAGTTTTGCTCAACTAAAATAATAAATCAAGCATATACAGGGTTTTTCTTTAATATAATATAAAAGTCTATATAGTCGTTTCTTTTGAACTGTAGCTCCGACTAGAGTGCTTTTTATGCTTGTGTGCCCGTAGCAATGCGTAGAACCGTTTTCAAACCTTTTTATATGATTGGTGTACTGTTCTAATTGTAGCCTTGTTTGCTTCGTGTATGTTTTCTCCGTTTGTTTGTGTTATCGATGATCGAGTTTAGCCGGTGAGCAATTCGTGATGATCAAGAGTGCTTCAGTGATCAAGATCGGAATCTTGGACAACTAGCAAGATCAACAAGAGCATTTGGATTAAGGCAAGTATAGCATTTGGATTTTATTTCTGTGACCATGATCGTGTGACTAGATTAATGTTAAGTAATAAATGATAAAAATGACTTTTTAGCCACTTGATGATTTATCTGTAAGTGATAACCGGGATAACAGTGCAACCATGAGGGCTATAATGGCTCTGGCTTTAGCTCAGTATGAAGACCTTTTCTAGCTTGTTAGAGGTTACCCGAAAGGGCGGAGGGGCTGAACCGTTTTGGGTATAGTGTGGCCTCTGTCTGTATGTGTATAGGCTGCGAGTCATTGTGCCATCGGAAGGGGGGCTCTATATCTGCGCGCAAAGGAAACCTTGCGGCCCTAACTTGTTAGACGAACTTTTGAAAGGCTTTATAGTGATCCCTGCCGACCTTCCTTGGAAGTGGGTTAAGAGGCTGATCACCTCGGGCGAAAGGGTAAATCATGACTCATGGGTAAAGATGTGCAACCTCTGCAGAGTGTTAAAAACTGGTATACTAGCCGTGCTCACAGTCAAGAGCGGCCTTGGGGATTCTTGCATCGACGATGATGATTTTTGTGTGTTAAATATATCCATTATTTATTATTTAATGCTTTACATTATTTATGTCACATTGATCATGAGATTGTGGGAGCTATACAATCTAGTTGCTATACTTGTGTAGTTCGACATGGACTCACTCTTGCTATTTCCCCCAAACTTCAGGAGAAGCTTAGGCTTGTGATCAACCAGTCAGTTGGATCCTGTAGAGTGGAGTTAATACCTGAAGTTGGAGTTATCTTCTGTTGTTTGCTGCTTAAGGTTATCTCTAATTTATTAAGTACGCTATATAATTTATGCATTGTCTTTTGATATTGCCCCTTATTTGTAGCTATATGTGAGATTTGCCTTTTAAAACTCGCATATGGTGCATATCTGGTTTTGTCCTTAAAATCGGGTATTACAGCCACACATTTACTATTTACTGCTTATGAGCATTGAGTGTGGTCAAGCTGTGTAGACCCTTAGGAGCTTGTCATGTGGTAAAATCAAGATTCACTTGCACGTTCACTCATACATGCTGCTTCTACTCCGGAAGTACCATCCACATATATCCACTCATTTCCATCTCCAGAACCACCCAAAAATATTCTACTCCTAATCCGTGAGAGAATAACCAAAAATATTTCTGTTTTTTCCTTGTGAAATAAATGCTCAAGTTATCTTGTTACTACCACTTGCTATATTATCTCATGAGATGAGTGCTCTAAAAAAAGAAGGAGAGAAAAAAATATATGAGGAAATAAAAAGGGGCAAGTGCCCGGAACCTCGAAAGAAAAAAAGAGTGAGACGAGAGGTAAAAATGGACAAGTGTCCGACAGTAGAATTAGGGGTACAGGATACCCACCTGAGAGGAAAGAAAAATGAAAGATAGAGCATCTCATTCTCCTCATAAAGTTTCAAAAAGCAAGGAAGGTATGTATCCCCTCAAAAGAGCAAAAGTAGAATTAGACTTCCACCATTGTTATCACCATCATCACCATACACCATTCATTCGCCACATATGCACATCTTGATTTGGCTTATTGATTTGTTTCTTTGGACCCATGGTTTGACTACACAATAAATGTCTTGTAAGTATGTATACTTTATCTCCTACCTATGAGCTCCAGATATTAAAGCCTTATTAGAGTCGGGTGAGAGAGAAGACAATGTCACTATGCCTTATACCACAAATACCACATATCTTGAGAGAAGGCATATACCATCACTGCCTTGGTAAGGATCCAGAAATACCACAAAAGAGAGATTTAGAGAGTCATACAAGGAATCTGTGAGTTTTATTTGAAAATCTGCAAAAACTCCAGAGCTATAGCTGATCAAGAATAAGAGACATGGCACTTGGCTAGACTGTTCTATCTTTTAACTACTCAAGACAGAAGTGACGGTTACATGTCCCATGGTGAAAGGTAAAGTAAGTAAGTTTTCGTTCTTGACAGTTTACTCTAACTCAGAGATGAGATCTTATTTAAAAGCATGTGTACCGTCAAATTTTTAAGATATTGCAACAACTTCTGATCCATTGCTGAGTCTATCCTTGCTCAGGGACGAGCAAGAGGTAAGCTTGGGGGAATTTGTTGACAGTCCTTAAGTATCAAATTTAATTATCAAATAAACAAAGAAAAGGATCTAAATGAAATCAACATCTAGACTTAGGGTTTTATCTGACAGAATTCCACGAGTTTCGGTGTTTGTCTATTTCTGCAGGGGGTTATGAGGAAATACGGAAGAAAGGCCCACACGTCGGGATTACATAGAGATATTAACGTGCCGCGCAATTATCTTACATCTAGAAGACTCCAGAAGCCACGGGAAGGAAGCAGAGGCCGAACGGGGCCAGAGGCAGGGCACCCGCCCTCCTGCCCTGGGCGCCCGCCCTGACTTGGAGCCCAATCAGGACTCTTTCTCTCGGGAGATCTCCACCGACCTAAAGGATCAAGAATAACCGTTCAATCAATGTCGGTTTGATCCGACGGCCCAGGTTCACTTGAGGGGACTATATAACCAGACCCCTGGCCCCTGGAGGAGGCACCACCCCTTGATCATTATTCATTATTCATAGACAGAGCAAAAGCTAAGGTTTAGAGATGAGAGCTCTCATCTCTTCTCTAAACTAGAGTAGATCTAGATAGTAGCAAGATGGAGAGCGAAGGAGGATTAGAGGAGAGGCCGGCCTGTCGGTTCTTCCTTCGGTTGTACTTCGTCATGATCAAGCTCTAATCAAGCTTGCTCATGGGATGACTCTGGTAATCTACTTCTAATTCATTATGCAATTACTAATTATGTATGTTTTGGTTCACAACTCTTTTGAGTACTTTAATCTATAGGACGCTATAGGTGAGAGTTGTAGTATAGGTGTAAGCGTGGTGCTTAGACCTAGATTACTTGTGGATATCCCCTGTCTAGCTGGATCGTGTGGTAGGCCGCGTAGGTGACAGTTACGTTGGTCCTCTGTAGTCCACCTCTCGTTAGCAGGACGGGTAGGGTTTATCGGCCTAAGGATAAGCATCCTTTGTGGTGTACTCTTATCACGTGGTTCGTCCCAGACATAGACATACCCCTTTGAAGTAGAGAAACCATAGTTATCCTCTCTATTCTGCTACCATCGCCTATATACTAGAATTGCTCTACTCTCTATTCACATATTATCACCCATTGTTATCTTACCTTTAATATTGTTCTTATTCGATTCTACCATCATTCCTATTTACACCTATCTATCTATCTTGGTTAAGTTAGAGCGTAGTTGGTTCTCCCATTTCCCTGTGGATACGATAAAACCTTTAACCGGGTAAAAGCTTCAACGGTATCCGTGCGCTTGCGGATTATCTGTGTGCGTATAAATACCATAGTACACTCTAGTGCCATGCTAGGGATGACAACCTAGTATTCAAGTGGTGTTAGCAAGTGTCAATAGTAGTGTGAACTTAGGAGTGGATTTTTGGGGAGAGGAAGAGAAAGTAACCTTGGAATGGAATGGCTGCCTTGAGGCAACATTCATAGAAGAGGAGGTCAGGGATGCTATCTTTGGCTCTTACGCTGAAGGTGCGCCTGGCCCAGATGGCTTTCCTTTTCTCTTCTATCAAATTTTCTGGAATACTATTAAAGATGATTTCATGAACTTGGTTAGAAGTTTTGAGAAAGGAGACTTGAATCTTGGTAGGCTTAACTATGCTATGATCACTATCATTCCTAATGAACCTGAAGCAAAAATTCTAAAGATGTTTAGACCTATAGGTCTGTTCAATTGTAGTTTTAAAGTGTTTGGTAAAATGCTTAATAACAGACTTATCCTAGTAGCAGATAGACTCATTACATCTAACTAGATAGCTTTTATAAAAGGGAGATACATTCTTGAGAGTGTAGTAGTAGCCCATGAGATTATTCATGAGGTGCATAGGAGTAAAGAATCTAGTGTCATTTTAAAACTTGATTATGAAAAAGCTATGATCGCGTTAAACTGGAATTTTTTAGAAGATATGCTCCAATCCAGAGGCTTTGGAGCCACTTGGATCAGTTGGATTAAGAAGTTAGTTGAGGGAGGATCTATTTGTATTAGACTCAATGATGAGAATAGCAGTTTTTTCAAACCCGGCAAAGGTCTTCGACAAGGAGACCCTTTATCCCCTATACTTTTAAATTTGGTAGCTGATGTTTTTACTAGGATGCTTATGAAGGCAGCAAGGCAGAATTTGATTACTGGCTTGCTTTCACAAGTTGAGGAAGGTGGTGTGATAAGTTTGCAGTATGTAGATGATACTATGCTCTTTTTAAAAAATGACATTGAAAAAGCTAGCACTTTGAAGTGGTTCTTAGTATATTTTGAACAAATGTCTGGAATGAAAATTAATTATGATAAAAGTGATTTGCTTACTATTGGCATGAGTGAGGATGAGGCAAATGAGTTTGCTAAGATCTTTTGCTGTAATAAAAATGAATTTCTTATTAAATACTTAGGTGTACCACTTCACTACTCAAAGTTGAAGAGAGTAGATTTACAACCAGTGATTGACAAGATCATAAAACAAATAGCTCGCTGGAGAGTGAGACTGATGTCTTATGTTGGAAGATTAACGCTCCTTAGAGCTTGTTTATCTAGCATACCCATTTATTTGCTTTCAATCATCAAATTCCCTAGGTGGGTCATAGATATGATAAATTCTCATATGGGCCATTTCTTATGGAATAATATAGAGGACAAGCATAAATATCATCTTGCTAACTAGCCTTTGGTTGCCCAAAAAAGGATTTTGGAGGTTTGGGGATTCCAGATTTAAGAAGTTTAAACTTGGCTTTGTTGAGTGCTTGGATCTTTAAATACCATCTTAATAAAAATGCTATTTGGCCACATATTATGGATTTCAAATACAGAATGGAGGACCCAAATATTTTCTGTTGTCCAAATGTAGGAACTTCTCCTTTCTGGGAAGGAGTGATTTGGGCTATGCAGGCCGCAAAGTTAGGTGTTAAATGGAAAATTGGGAGTGGTGAGAAAGTGAGATTCTGGGAGGACACCTAGATAGGGACTACTAGTCTAGATATAATGTATTGGCCTCTATATACCATTAATGAACAGCAGGGCAAAACAATTTGTGAGGTGTGGGATGGTGTGAATCTAAAACTTACCTTTAGAAGGACTGTATCTAAACATATCAAGAACCTTTGGTGGGAGCTCTTTAGTTTGATTGATGGTCTATCTCTCTCTCACGAGGATCAAATTATCTGGTCTTATACATCTTTAGGGAAGTACACTGTTCAAACCTTATATGTTGTAGTTAACTGAAAGGGGGTTACCCTAGTCTATGTCAGTTCCATTTGGAAACTGAATATACCATCGAGGGTTCAATTCCATCTCTGGCTTCTGTCAAATAACAAGTTGCTAACCAAGGACAATTTAGCTAAGAGGAGGGAAGTTAATGATGTGAAGATGAGTGAACGAGATACCTGTTCCTGGCTCTCAGTTGCGTGTTGTACGCACGATGAATAGCCCAACGGTGGTGGCTGTTACAACATTGGAAGGTTACAAATCAATCCCTACAATCTAGGATCTAATTGACTAAGCCTTGGTTTCATAGATACATTGTACCATAACACATACAAGAGTTAAACAGTTTAACACTCCCCTCAATCTTAGCCACTGGAGAGGTTAAGATTGAATCTAAAGTTTTTCATCTTGATGACGGAAACTGCATTGGTGAATCCATCAGCAATCTGATCAGCTAAGTTTATGAACCGAATGTCTAGAAGCTTTTGTGCTACCCTTTCTCTGACAAAGTCGAAATCGATCTCTATATGTTTGGTTCTTGCATGAAAGATGGGATTGGCAGATAAGTACTTCACACCTAAGTTGTCACACCATAACTGGGCGGCTAGAGGATGACTGATCCTAAGCTCACTTAACAACTTCTGTACCCACATCATTTCAGCTGTAGAATTTGCTAAGGCCTTATACTCTGCCTTTGTAGATGATCGAGACACTGTGGCTTGTTTTCAAGCTATCCAGGAGATTATATTGTTCCCTAAGAACACAACAAAGCCACTAGTTGATCTTCTATCATCGACACACCCTGCCTAGTCTGGATCAGAGAATGCACTCACCATCATAGACTGTGAGCGTCGTATTTTTAGTCCTATACTCAACATACCTTGGACATACCTGAGAATTTGTTTCACAGCACTCCAATGAATTGTAGTAGGTGCATGCAGAAATTGATAGACTTTGTTAACTACCAATGAAAGATCAGGTCGTGTTAATGTTAGGTATTGCAATGCACCAACTAAACTCCTGTACCGAGTGGAATCTTCTTCCCCAAGTCGCTCTCCATCAGAGACACTAAGTTTCTTAGATACGGACAATGGGGTGTCTACTGGTTTTGCCTTTGCCATACCTGACCTTGTGAGTATATCAGCTGCATACCGACCTTGAGTGAGTAACAGACCATCATCAACTTTCTTTACTTCTATGCCTAGAAAGTAATGTAGTTCCCCCAAGTCCTTGAGTGCAAATTCCTTATGAAGATCCTTGAGAAAGGTTTCAGTTGCTTCTAGAGAAGAGCTGGCAGCTATTATGTCATCAACATACACAAGAACAAAGACACTGAGTTTCCCTTTGTTCTACTTTGGAAGGAACAAAGCCAAGGGCTACCAACCACTTGCACAGTCTAGCATACCAAGCATGAGGTCCTTGTTTAAGTCCATAGAGTGCCTTGTCCAGTTTGCATATGAAGCTTGGATGTCGCTGATCTGTATACCCTAGTGGCTGATACATGTATACTTCCTCTTCTAATACTCCATGCAGGAAAGCATTTTGTACATCCAATTGCCTTAAAGAACATACTCTTGATATGGCTATAGAGAGAACCAATCTTATGGTAGGTGCTTTTACAACCGGGCTGAATGTGTCCTCATAATCTATCTCATAGTGTTGTTTAAAGCCTTTTGCCACAAGACGTGCTTTGTATCTGTCAACAGTTCCATCTTATTTGCTTTTCACCTTGTACACCCACTTACATCCTATGATGTTCTTGCCCATCGAACGTGGCACAAGAGGCCATGTCTGATTCTTGAGCAATGCTTGATACACGGCATCCATGGCATCACACCACCTTTGATTGCCTAGAGCTGCATCTACTGATACAGGTTCCTCTTCAGGGCCCTTTGCACTCATTCCCCAACGCACAGTGTCGTCTGTAAAAATTCTTGGACAGTGGATTCCTCTATGCAACTGGGTCATTGGTCCTGTAGGCACAGGATGATCAGCAGCTGGTGGCGGCATAGATGATCCGGGTGCCTCAATCTGCACGGGATCCAGCACCATGGACTCCCCCATGCTCGGATCGCCGTGTGCTGAAGAGCTCGGTGTGGCAGCTTGCGGAGGCAGAGAGGCGGTCATTGCAGGCGTAGAGGATCTGGACAAGAAAGGAGGAGGTCCCCTGGATGGGTCACCCTGTACCGACAGCGGCTGCTGCGTCCTAGATCCCGAGGATGACTCGCCCGCAGAAGGAATGTCGCCAGCAAGCGAATCCTCCTCAGATCCGGTGATGTCACCGGTCGGGGAGCACATAAAATGTCCCTCGCCATGTCCCGTTTCTCATCCAGTTTTCACCAAATTTGTTCTTGTTTCATCCACAACATCAACTGCACTTGATGATATGTTAGTAGAGGCAGGAGATAACATATGTTGATCATGCAATTTTGCATCTCCAAAGGAGGAAGTGGAAGGATTTTTAAGCACATCAAGCAATACGTCGAGTTCTGAATGGAGGCAAAAGGAAAGATGGTTTCAGAAAAAACAACATTGTGATAAATATAAACTTGCCCATCTTTAGGAGCTAGGCATTTAAAACCTTTGTGAAGAGGTGAAAGGATCTAATTGGCCTAGAGGGGGGGTGAATAGGCGTATCTAAAAACCTGAAACTCAAAACTCAAGTTGCGGAAGTCAAATGCCCGTCGGTACCATCGACAGTTTGGGCCGGTACTACTAGCGTCACACAGCCAGTACTACCAACGCAAACTACTGGTACTACTGACTCCCTAATATAGCTACGAAATCAGAGTGTAAAGAGCTTAGATTTTAGATCTGAGTTTTACCCCACTTTCCTAAGTGTAGGAGAGGATGTTGTTGGAGTCGCCTTAGCTTAGTCCTTCTCCACAACGTAGATCGACCCTTGTTTACATGTTGAAGAGTGGGAAGAGAAAGGAACACAAAGAACACAAACAAGGGTAGTCGAAGCTACCGCCATAGCAAGACAAGGTATTTTTCCCGAGGTTCGGCAATTTCCACTGAGGAGTTCCTACGTCCCCGTTGTTGAGGTGACCACGAAGGTCCGACCACTTAGGTCTCCTCCTCAAGCAACCACAAAGGTTAGCTTGATGTTTCCACTAAGAATCAAGGGTTAATACAAACACTTCGGGGTGCCCTCACAAATGAATCAACACGGGCAACCACGAAGAACGCCTAGCCAGCTAGGGTTTCGAGAAGCCAAGAGTAACAAATGCAAACCAAACCGGCAAGACGAGGAACCAAGTGCTCAAGTCATAGATCGAAGCTCCCAACTCTCTGATCTCACTTCTCTAGCTTGAATCTCTCAAGGAATGAAGTCTAGGAGCAAGAGGGAGAGAGAGTGGGTAAGACAAAGCTTGGGAACTATTTTCTCAGATGTGGAATAGCTAGAATGAGCAAGCCAACGGTTAGAAAAGAGGAGAGAGCTATTTATACTAGAGTACAGAACACCTGCCGGTACTACCGGTGCAACCACCGGTACCACCGGTGTCCTCAGATCTAAAGATGAGAAGGCTGTGGAAGATGCGAGAAACCGGCCTTGAGCCTGTACCACCGGCCAGCGTCGGTACCACCGGTGGAAGGCCGGTACCACCGGCAGTACAAATTCCCGCAATCAGCAGTTCTGCGAGAATTTGGCCTGCCGGTACTACCAGCGTTTCACCGGTACTACCGGCAGTTCATTTTCTCGCAAAACTCAGGAGAAGAACAGGCACTGCCGGTACCACCGGCCCTGAGGGCCGGTACTACCGGCTCACCCTGGTAGAGAAGAAACTTCGTAGGTGTTCGTGCGTGCAAGTGTGTCTCTTAAGCGCAAAAGTTAAGTTGACCTGAGCACCCTTATCCTCATCTTACCAACTCAATTTGCATCCCTCTTGATAGTGCGGCATTTCCTATAACTCAAACAAGAAATAAAACTAGGTAGCTTCTTGAGTTGAAACGTCGCTCAAAAGATGAAATTTTGGGGGTGCTGTGATTCATCAAAAGTGTTTGTTTGATTCCATCAATGAACTAAGACCTGTCAAACACACTTGATAGACATGTTAGTTTCTAATTTGATTGTCATTAATTATCAAAACCCACACCGGGGGCGAATGCACTTACAAACTCCCCCTTTTTGGTAATTGATGACAACCAACTTAGGCTTATAAAAGATTGAAGAAAGTAGAGCTTTTGAATTCCAAAACTCAGGTTGGGCTCCCCCTTAATGTATGCATTGGATTTGGAATTTCAAATCTTGATTAATATCAAGATGACATACATTAAGATCAAGCTCCCCATAAATTTTGCAATCCGTGGGGTGCCTAAAAGAGTGTGTGTGTGTGTGTGTGTGTGTGTAACAAGAAACAAACCGTGATGCATATGACAGGATATATCACAAAGAGTAAAAGAAGAATTTGAATGATTATGCAAGAATTAAAGGGCTTACAATAACCATTCAAAAACAACATTGCATCAACAAAGGTCCAAATAAGCTAACACAAGCAAGATATAACAAAGAAGTAAAAGTGTTTAGCTTACAATCAACCGTCATACAAAAGTAGTTCTTGTTCACCACACATAGCTCACCACTTAGAAAGTTTTAAAAAGGGCACCAACAACTAACTTATTACATCAAAGATAAGCCTAACACTCCCCCTTTGGCAGCAAGTGCCAAAAAGGGTAGGCTGTGAGAAGGAGCTAGAAAGACTACTCGTCATCGTCGTCGTCGTCGTAGTCGATCAAGGTACGCAGTGGCCCCTTACCATGAGTTTCAGTGGAGGTAGACTGCTCGTGAGGAGGTGCAGCAGAGGTAGAGGCCCTAGTGACTTCATCCGCAAGTCCAAAGATGTCCTGATAAGCAAAGCCTGTCTCGGTGTCCTCCATGGAGAAACCAGCAGGGACCCCACCACCATAGGATGGATCAAAAGCAGAGGCTGGTGGAGGATCCTGCTGCTTCTCATCTTCAACAGAAGTCATGTGCATGTTGTCATATTCATCATAGGGGTCCTGGAACTCACGAAGAGGAGAGGACAGAGGAAGAGATGCCTTCTCCTCAAGACAACGGAGACGCTGATTGGTCTTCTTCTGACAATAGCAAAAAAAAAAAGAAGAACCGCTGCAGCGCATGACGGGTAGGGCTGCGGCGTCCACGACCGCTGTCCTGAGGAGGGACAGCTTCCTCTTGAGCATCATCAGCACCAGTAGCAGGAACAGCACTAGTGGGAGTAGCAGCACCAGTGGGAGTAGCAGCACCAGCAGGACTGAGAGGAGGAGCATGAGGAGCACCCAAGTGCTTGGCACGAACCGGAGCATGAACACATGGGTGCGAGAACTGCACTCCAGCAACTTGCTCAATGATATGCATCCGATAGGGAGCATAGGGCAAATACTTGTGAGGGTCAACGGAAGCATCCACAATCTTGTTCCACATGAAGTCCAAGACACCAAAGCGGCCACCATTAGCACCAAAGCGAGCCAAGATCTTGGGAGCATCAAGACGGAGGTGAATGGAATGTCCAAACTTGGGGTCAATGGTGTAACGAATCAGATTGTTCAGCACATAGAAGAACAGCTTCAACTGAGTGGTCTTGAAATCTGGATGAGCTCCTGGCTTGTACATGTCAGCAGCATCAAGATCAGCCTCAGAAATCCCCTCAACAAAGATGTTAGATAGTCGGGGTGCATCTCGATGCACATGATCAAAACCAAGCAAGCGAGAGAAGGTGATAAAGTCAAGGCGATAATGAACACCTTGAGTCATCCAATGCAGTACCCGAGAAGCTTGATCTACCCACAATGTTGCCCAAAACTGAAAGATGATCTCTTCATTCCAATTCTTCTCAAGGGTCATAAGGGGAAGGATGCGCCATTCTTCAAGCTTGTGAATCAAAGCATTGACCTCAGGGTGATTAAATTCTTGCAAGGACTTGAGGACCACATACTTGTGCTGAAAAAGTGGACCATTCTTGGTGACTTTGCTGGCCTTGTAGAGGACGGACTCATAGAAGTCATTGTGAAACGGTGACCAAAACCGCTCCTCAACTCCCTCAAACTTGATAAACTTGTATGGGTTCTCGCTGCGCTGATTTCTTAAGTCCACAAGGCGCTTCTTGTAATCAATATCAAGCCGGGGCTCAGTGCCGGAGGGTATAGAGGGCCTTCGGACATGGGCATTAAACTGAGGATGCCATGAGAGAGTCCGGCGAGCACCAACCTCACTGAGATGCAGGGGCGAGCGACGAAGGACATTGGGGTCCATGGCTCGTCCTTCCTCTTGCACAGGATCAGGCACAACATGACTTCGAACTCTATCACGGTGAGAGAGGGGCAGACATGGGACAGTGTGGGTGTGAAGAGGGGCAGGAATGCCCTCATCACTGGTGGAAGCACCAGCCGCACCCTGACCACGGGAAGGAGTCCCACGGCCACGCACTGCCCGTTCCGCAGACCGACCGCTGGCATCACTGGATCGAGGGCGAGCACCACGGGGAGGGTTCTTGCGCTTCCCGAAATCCATGCTGCAATACCACAAAGAGGGGCAGCAAAAGAGATTACAAGAACGTACTAGAATGCTACAAGGAATCGATCAAGGCGATGAGAGGAACTGCCTTGCTCACAGGGGCCGGTACCACCGGCCCTAGAGCCGGTACCACCGGTGGCACCGATGAGCAAGGAAATCACCTCCAATCAACCAATCGACCAAGGAAAAAGCGCATAAGGCATTCTAGCAACAAGAGCACACTAAGGGAAGAAAAGTAGTGCGAGGAAACGGCCTAAAATAAGGTACATTGGGAGATCAGGCAATTTTAATGAGTACCTTGTGTCACGGAGAAAGGAGGCCGAATCCAAGCAATCCCAAGGGTCTTGGAGTCAACCAAGACTCTCCACGTGTCCCTCACAGCCGGGGCAAAGTTCTCCTCAAAGATCGGGCGAAGAAGATGGAGGAGACGAGAGATCGGGGCAAGAGAGTCGCCGCCGCCGCCGGGAGAAGAGAAGAGATAAGGGTCGGGCGGGTGGGGAAGAAAGAGAGAAGAGAAATAACCGCGGGCTGCTTAAATACTACAGTAAAAATTAACTGCCGGTACTACCGGCCCAAGAGCCGGTACCACCGGCGAGCCAGAGATCTACGCGCGGAGTTCTGCGGGATTTTGGCCTACCGGTGCTACCGGGCTTCGGCCGGTACCACCGGCTGGAGCCGGTACCACCGGGACTAGGCGCCGGTACCACCGGCAGGACAGGGAATCAGTGCAGAAGGGAACTTAGTGTGGCAAACTTAGAAACAAATCAAACATGGCCAGATTTCATCAAATCATTTCAAAACAATGCCCATGCTTGAGATGTGAAAAATAGATTTTGAAATAACAATCAATTTTTCATAAAGATTTTACCTTTCTAATCAATCAAGTATGTGCAAGACATCAAGCCATGTTACGAGAATCAACGATATTTAGTTCACGCCTCAAAGCACAAAACCTTGACTCATCTAGCGGTTTAGTGAAGATATCGGCTAACTGAAATTCGGTTCTCACATGTTGTACAACAATATCTCCTTTGGATTGGTGGTCTCTCAAGAAGTGATGGCGAATGTCTACGTGCTTTGTTCTAGAGTGGTTTACAGGGTTATCAGCTAGCTTGATTGCCCCCTCATTGTCACATAAGAGGGGAATCTTGCTTTGCTCACAACCAAAGTCTCTCAAGGTTTGCTTCATCCAAAGCATTTGGGCACAGCAGGCGCCGGCCGCCACATACTCGGCTTCAGCGGTGGAAAGGGCAATGGAGTTTTGTTTCTTAAAACTCCACGACACCAAAGACCTACCAAGAAATTGGCAAGTCCTTGATGTACTCTTTCGCTCTACCCTGCAACCGGCATAGTCCGAATCGGAATAGCCAAGTAGAGTGAAAGTTGAGCCCTTTGGGTACCATAAGCCAAGATTAGGAGTGAACACAAGATACCGAAAGATTCTCTTAACAGCCATAAGATGGCATTCTTTCGAATTAGCTTGAAATCTTGCACACATGCACACGCTAAGCATAATATCAGGCCTAGATGCACAAAGGTAAAGCAAAGATCCAATCATGGAGCGATATACCTTTTGATCAATGGCCTTGCCATCTCCATCAAGGTCAAGGTGTCCGGTTGTTGGCATTGGTGTCTTTATGGGTTCGGCCATGTCCATGTCAAACTTCTTTAGCATGTCGGTGGTGTACTTGGTTTGACTTATGAACGTGCCGTCCTTAAGTTGATTGATTTGAAATCCGAGGAAGTACGTCAACTCCCCCATCATAGACATCTCGAACCTTTTGGTCATGATCCTACTAAATTCCTCACTGAAGTCCGCATTAGTACTACCAAATATAATGTCATCGACATATATTTGGCATATAAAAATATCATTATTGACTTTGCGAGTAAATAAAGTGGGATCGGCTTTTCCAATTTCAAACCCTTGTTTGAGTAGGAAATCCTTGAGACAATCATACCAAGCTCTAGGGGCTTACTTAAGCCCATAGAGTGCCTTATCCAGCTTGTAGACATGATCGGGATGATGTGGATCTTCAAAACCCGGTGGTTGCTCCACATACACGGTTTCGGAGAGGGGGGCATTGAGGAATGCACTTTTCACGTCCATTTGAAACAACTTGAAATCATGGTGAGCAGCAAAGGCAAGTAATATGCGAATAGATTCAAGCCTAGCTACAGGTGCATAATTCTCCCCAAAATCCAAACCTTCGATTTGAGTGAAACCTTTGGCAACCACCTGAGCCTTGTTTCTAGTGACCATGCCATACTCATCTTCTTTGTTGCGGAAGACCCATTTGGTACCTATCACGTTTTGCTTGGGTCTTTCCACCAAGGACCAGACTTCATTCCTAGTGAAGTTGTTCAGCTCTTCTTGCATAGCCATCACCCAATCCGGATCCGTCAAGGCATCTTCCACCCTATTTGGCAACATAGAGGAGACAAAAGAGTAATGTTCACAAAAACCAACTAAACGAGAGCGTGATGTTACCCCTCGTTGTATGTCTCCCAAAATGCTATCAACGGGATGATCCCGTTGAATAGAGTGATGAACTCTTGGGTGAGGAACTGCTGTTCTTGTTTGAATAGGACCATCATCTTCATCTTCATGGTCTTGGTTGATTGGAGAATCTAGATCTTGAACGTTTAGATCTCCATCTTGGTTTGGTTCTTGTGCTTGAGGTGGATCTTGTCCAACTTGTTCTCTTGAATCATGACCTCTTCTTGATGTGGAAGCATCAACATGGGCATTGGTGGACCCATGATGCAAGTTTGGATCACAAGAAATTTGCATGTTTGTATCATCTTCTTCTTCTTCAACGGGTTTCACTTCACCGGTAGCAAGCTTTTTGATTACTTGGTGAGATGGCTCTTCTTTACCTAGAGTTTCAGCATTGACTTGCTCCTTTTGAGAGTCGTCGCTTTCATCAAAAGTCACGTCTACCGCTATTTCAATTTGACCGGTGGTCTCATTGAAAACACGATAGCCATGTTGATTAGTAGCATAACCAAGTAAGGATCCTTTATCAACCTTTGGTGCGAACTTAGAGCTTTTGGATCTTTTATTAAGTATGAAACACTTGCATCCAAAAACTCTAAAGTAATCCACCTTAGGCTTTTTACCGGTTAGAAGCTCGTAGGCAGTTTTCTTCCTCAACTTGTGGAGGTATAAGCGGTTGATGGCGTGACATGCCGTGTTAACGGCTTCCGCCCAATAATCCTTTTCGGAGATCTTGTATTCATCCAACATTGCTCTTGCGGCTTCAATGAGTGTTCGGTTCTTTCTTTCTACCACACCATTTTGTTCTGGAGTATATGCAACCGAGAACTCATGCTTGATGCCTTCTTCATCAAGGTATGCTTCAATGTTGGTGTTTCTAAATTCAGTCCCGTTGTCGCTTCTCACTTTTCTTGATCTTCACTTCAAACTCATTTTGAGCCCTTCTTGCAAACTTCTTGAAGATCCCTTGAGTCTCACTCTTGTCCTTCAAAAAGAATACCCAAGTGAAGCGAGAAAAGTCATCAACAATTACAAAACCATATTTGTTACCTCCAATGCTTATGTAAGCATTGGGTCCGAATAAATCCATGTGAAGAAGCTCAAGTGGTCTTGATGTAGTCACAATGTTCTTCGCGGGATGCTTAGCTCCAACTTGTATTCCCGCTTGACATGCACTGCAAATTCTATCTTTCTCAAAAGAAACATTCGTTAGTCCAAGGATGTGTTCACCTCTTTAAAGATCGGCCAAGTTCCTCATCCCAACATGGGCTAGACGGTGATGCCACAGCCAGCCCATGCTAGATTTTGCCACTAAACAAGTCTCGGACCCCACTCTACTAGCTGAGAAATCAACTAGATAGAGCTTGCCCTTTAGTTGACCCGTAAAAGCAATAGAGGAATCCGACCTTCTAGAGACTTCCACACCCTTATCTGTAAAGAGACAATTGTAACCCTTCTCACAGAGTTGTGAGACGGATAACAAATTGTATCCCAACGAATCCACAAGCAAAACATTCGAAATGGAATTATCATTTGAAATTGCAATTTTACCTAAACCAAGGATATCTCCTTTACTATTGTCACCAAAGACAATCCTTTCACTTGTGATTTGATTTGGTTGAAAGGAAGTGAACATGTTCTTCTCTCCGGTCATGTGATTGGTGCATCCACTATCAAGCACCCAACTTGGCCCACCAGAGGAATAAACCTACAAGACAAGATTAAGCCTTTGTTTTAGGTCCCGAGTTGGAACCTAGGGGTTAGACACATAAGATTTGGGCACCCAAACACTCCTCAAGATTTGTCTCTTCTTGAGGGCGCCCACATACTTCACAACAATCTTGTCATCTTTATCCCAACAACACATGTAATCACAAATATGATTGCGTGAGATAGGCGCTTGTTGCTTGGGCACTTCCCCTTGCTTCTTCTTGATGTTCTTTTTGTTTGCAAGTGGGATTGTAGGAGTGGCAACATTGTTCACCTTGTCAATAAGGTCAACAAGAGGCACACTCTTGTTGAACTTCACACAAGCCACCCCATTTATCATGTTTCACCCATTGGCCTTACCATTGTACCGATTATATCCGAGGCCATCCTTGATTATGGGGTGCCTTGATGCCTTGAACACATTTACCGGCTGCTTGTCCTTGCACTTGCAACCAATCTTGACAATAGTGTTCAGTCTTTGAATTTCATTGTTCTTCTTGGCTAACTCATCAAGGTTAGTGACACTTGCATTTATGTCAACATTTATGCATCTTACACAGCTTTTACTTGTAGAAGCCTTTGAATCCTTGGAAGCGGTAGAGGTGCTAGACCAAAGCTTTTCATAGTTTTGTTCAAGCTCATGATATTTTGTTGTCAAGCTTGTGAGGCTTTCTTGAGCCAAACTATGATCATTCTTTAGCCTAGCCAAAGAGCCATTGAGTGAGGAATGTTCCTTAGTCAATCGCTCATTGGAGTCTTTGACTAGAGACAATTCTACACCCAATTTCTCAACCCTCTCCTTTTCCTTGGAGAGACATACTTCGAGCCCATGGTTCTTCTCCCTTTCCTCTAGGAGCAATTCGCCTTGCGACTCAATGCATGACTCAAGCTTGTCATTAGTGTATATTAGTTTTAGAATTTTAGTTGCAGCAGTTTTACCATATTTCTTAATGAGATTATTAGCATAGTTTTTATCATCTTCATTATCACTATCATAATCACTAGTGGTTTGAGGAGAGGAGTTAGTTTGTACCTTGTCTCCTTTTGCCATAAGGCATGTAGGAGTGTCATCATCGTCATCGGAGAGATTGGCGAAGCCTAGGCGATGAGTGGGTGTCGGAGATGAGTGTTGTGGATGAGGCAATGTTGGTGAAGATTTTGGTTGGGGAGGATCTTTCTTGTACGGCGATGGCAGCTATACTCTTCTTCTCATTGTCATCATCATCACTGTCACTGTCCGATTGCCATTCTTGCCCGAGGTGAGCTTCCCCTTTCTTCTTGTCCTTGTACTTCTTGTCATTTTGCTTGGTGTACCTTGACTTCTTTCCTTTGTTGGGACAATCAGCTGCAAGATGGCCAGTGTCACCACACTCATAGCAAAACCTCTTTCTATATGGCTTGTTTCCTCCATATCTCCTCATCTTATCTTTCTTCATTCTTAGATAGTTCTTGTAGTTTCCCACTAGCATAGCTTGTTCTTCATCAAGATCATCATCATCTTTGTGTTTATGCTCACAACATCCTTTGTTGCAATGACTTGACTCACTTCCATGTGAAGCTATGAGTGCTATGTTCTTTCTTTGATTTAGGGCTTCTTTGGCTTCATCATCCAAGACTTCATGGTGCATCAACTTTGCTAGCATTTCTTGAGGAGTCATAGTATGATAGTTGTCTTTCTCCATGATGACGGATGCAAGCATGTTGTTCCTTTGCCTATACACTCTACAAATCTTTCTTGCTGCAGAGTTATCATCCCATGTTTTTGCTCCAAGTGCTCTAATTTGATTGATCAATGACATGAATCTATCAAACATGGCTTTTGTTGTTTCTCCCTCAAGTATGCAAAAGTTCTCAATCTTGCTTTGTAAGAGCTCAATGTTTCCTACTCTTACACTTTTATCTCCCTCAAATGACACTTTCAAGGTGTCCCAAATCTGCTTAGCATTCACCATACCATTTACTTTGTTGTTGTCCTCCGGAGTAAGACATTGCAAGATCAAGGTAGCAGCTGTTGCATTAAGGTGAAAGTCTCTCTCATCTTCAGGAGTCCACTCACTTGGATCTTGCGGTGGATTTACTCCAATGTCCACTACTTCCCAGCATCTTGCGGCAATGAGATGCAACTTCATTCTATGAGCCCAATCGGTGTACCTTATACCATCAAATGGAGGTGGCTTTCCACGATTGATCATCGGCAATGTTGGATTCTTGCTTGAACCGCTATAATCAAACCCAGTTTTGTTGTAGGTCTTTGACACCTTGCTAGCATCTTCATTTCCACCTTCGCTATCCGACTCATGATTCCTTTTACCTAGGAGTTCTTTCATCTTGTCTAGCTCTTCTTGCATTTTCTTCATCTGCTCTTTCTGCTGTAGCTGCAAGGATGCTGTGATCTGTGTTGTGATTTGCTCAACGATTTGTTGTTGAGTTGTTGGATCCATCTTGACCAATGTTGCTCCTCACACGGTGAAGCGTTTGAACGAGGAACCTCGCTCTGATACCAATTGAAAGGATCTAATTGGCCTAGAGCGGGGGTGAATAGGCGTATCTAAAAACCTAAAACTCAAAACTCAAGTTGCGGAAGTCAAATGCCTGTCGGTACCACCGACAGTTTGGGCCGGTACTACTAGTGTCACACAGCCAGTACTATCGACGCAAACTGCTGGTACTACTGACTCCCTAAGATAGCTACGAAATCAGAGTGTAAAGAGCTTAGATTTCAGATCTGAGTTTTACCCCACTTTCCTAAGTGTAGGAGAGGATGTTGTTGGAGTCTCCTTAGTTTAGTCCTTCTCCACAACGTAGATCGAACCTTGTTTACCTGTTGAAGAGTGGGAAGAGAAAGGAACACAAAGAACACAAATAAGGGTAGTCGAAGCTACCGCCACAGCAAGACAAGGTATTTTTCCCGAGGTTCGGCAACTCCACTGAGGAGTTCCTACGTCCCCGTTGTTGAGGTGACCACGAAGGTCCGACCACTTAGGTCTCCTCCTCAAGCAACCACAAAGGTTAGCTTGATTTTTCCACTAAGAATCAAGGGGTAATACAAACACTTCGGGGTGCCCTCACAAATAAATCAACACGGGCAACCACGAAGAACGCCTAGCCGGCTAGGGTTCTGAGAACCCAAGAGTAACAAATGCAAACCAAACCGGCAAGACGAGGAACCAAGTGCTCAAGTCACAAATCGAAGCTCCCAACTCTCTGATCTCACTTCTCTAGCTCGAATCTCTCAAGGAATGAAGTCTAGGAGCAAGAGGGAGAGAGAGTGAGTAAGACAAAGCTTGGGAACTGTTTTCTTAGATGTGGAATAGCTAGAATGAGCAAGCCAACAATTACAAAAGAGGAGAGAGCTATTTATACTAGAGTACAGAACACCTGCCGGTACTACCGGTGCAACCACCGGTACCACCGGTGTCCTCAGATCTAAATGTGAGAAGGCTGTGGAAGATGCGAGAAAAAGGCCTACCGGTACTACCAGCCTTGAGCCGGTACCACCGGTTCAAGGCCGGTACCACCGGCAGTACAAATTCCCGCAATCAGCAGTTCTGCGAGAATTTGGCCTGCCGGTACTATCGGCGTTTCACCGGTACCACCGGTCAAAGCCCGGTACTACCGGCAGTTCATTTTCTCGCAAAACTTAGGAGAACTGGCACTACCGGTACCATCGGCCCTGAGGGCCGGTACTACCGGCTCACCCAGGCAGAGAAGAAACTCCGTAGGTGTTCGTGCGTGCAAGGGTGTCTCTTAAGCGCAAAAGCTAAGTTGACCTGAGCACCCTTATCCTCATCTTACCAACTCAATTTGCATCCCTCTTGATAGTGCGGCGTTTCCTATAACTCAAACAAGAAATAAAACTAGGTAGCTTTTTGAGTTGAAACGTCGCTCAAAAGATGAAATTTTGGGGGTGTTGTGATTCATCAAAAGTGTTTGTTTGATTCCATCAATGAACTAACACCTGTAGATAAAACTTGATAGACATGTTAGTTCCTAATTTGATTGTCATTAATTATCAAAACCCACACCGGAGGTGAATGCACTTACAAGAGGACTGTAGCCAAGATTGACGCATTGTTTGGATCAGAATTCAAGTTTCTTGGAGTTGTAGGGTCTTAGGTTTGGCCAAATGGTGCAACCAAAGGACCGAAGAAAAGTATAGTCTAGTTGAGCTCCTAACAAACGTTCATAGGGTGTCTCATTGTCAGTGACTTTGGATGGCAGTCTGTTGATGAGGAAAACAACCATTACAGAAGCTTCATCCCAAAATTTTAAGGGCATGGAGGACTGTGCAAGGAGTGTGAGCCCAACTTCAACAATATGGTGGTGTTTCCTTTTAGCCGAACCATTTTGTTGATGTGCATAGGGGCATGATACATGATGTTCTGTTCCTATGCGCTTGAAAAAGGAATTAAGGGACTGGTATTCACCCCCCCAGT
Source organism: Sorghum bicolor (assembly GCF_000003195.3). Taxonomy (NCBI): domain Eukaryota; kingdom Viridiplantae; phylum Streptophyta; class Magnoliopsida; order Poales; family Poaceae; genus Sorghum; species Sorghum bicolor. The sequence continues at coordinate 11,253,338 of NC_012878.2, read as the reverse complement.
CGGTTTGCATTGCTTGAATTTTTGTATTGAACTATCGTTCAACAAGATTTTGGAAATCTTTGAAATATTGAAAATCCTTAGACTTGTCTCGCAGCAAATAGAACCAAACAAATTTACTGTAATCATCAATAAAACTCACATAGTATGAGTATCGACCAACTAAAACAGGAGTTGGTCCCCATACATCCAAAAAAACAAGTTCTAGAGGATGACTCGACTGACTAGATGATCTAGGGTAGGGTAGTTGATGACTCTTACCCTGCTGACATGCATCACAAACCCTAGAATTATTCTCATCTGAAGCAAAAGGAAGCTTATGGAGGCTAAGGATTGGCTGAACTGCTTGTGAAGATGGATGTCCTAGCCTATGGTGCCATAGCGTATTGGAGGGCTTGATGACACTACAAGCCTGTTTATTGTTGGATGTAGACATAGTCCGCAAAGGGTATAATCCTCCTTCACATCTGCCTCTATGAAGGACTTTGTTCGTCACCTGTTCCTTGATGGAAAACTGATTGGGATGAAATTCAAGAAACACATTATTGTCTCTAGTAAGACGATTAACAGAACAAAGAGATTTATGTGCTTGTGGAACATGAAGAATGTTCTTAAGATGAAGATTTGGAGAACACAAAAAGGTATGACCAACATTGTCAATCTCCATACCTTGCCCATTTGCAGCATGGATCTATTCTCGGCCGTGATACTTGTCACAGAACGTCATCTTCTCTAGATCACTGGTAATATTATCAGTCGCACTAGTGTCCATGTACCAGTTTGTGTCAACACCATATGAACTGGTGACATTGGAGGCGCTCTTCTGTGTTCTTTGCCATACACTTGGCAGTAGACGCCGGCTTCAAAGTTACTAATGCGCCCGCCGCCACGGCCACCCTTGTGGTGACCATGTCCAGATCCGCCACCGCCACATCCACCATGGCCGCCACAATGGTTGTTTCGGAAGTGACCTCACCCACCTTTGGCGGCAATATTGACGGAAGAGTGAGATCCACCATCACGGATCTCATGTCGCTGCTCATAACTTACAAGCTAGGCTTGAAGTTCTTGAAGGGAGATGGAGTGCGAGCGGTTGGACACACCGGTCACGATCGGATCAAACTCCTCCCCGAGTCCCATAAGGATGTAGGACACGATCTCATCGTTATATCACCTGCCTATGCTGCGTGGTGACCACACACCGATTCTTACCATGCTTGATTCTAATCATCCTAGAACTAATGTTGTCTTTCATTTTGCAAATTGGTGGTTGATGGAACAGGATTATGCAGATGTTGCCAAGACTAGTTGGATGAAATTCTCCAATCGTACCTTCCACTAGAAAAAATTGAGAAAAACCAAACCTAGCCTTTCCAAGCAATTAGGTGATATTGAAAGCCTCCTTCTCCAGCAACAAGCTCAACCTCCTCACCAACAAGACTTCGACATTCAAAAGCAACTGGCTACCCAGCACATTGAACTCCTCACTAAAAATGAGGAGTACCACCTGCAGAGAGCTAAAAAGAATTGGGCTACGCTTGGTGACAAAAATACTACTTTTTTCATCAGTCCATTATCAAGAGGAATAGGAAAAATACCATAGCCTACCTTCAGAACCCTAATGGCAGTGCTTCCACACCTAATCAGATCTCCAATACCCTTATCAATTATTTCTATGACATTTTTGGTATTACGCATACTAATCATAACACCATGGCTACTCCTCTTTTGCAGGAATACTTTCAATCACAAAACCAAAGTCCACAGGCACCGCGAGTACTCTATCCAAATGACCAAGGATCAAATTCCTAGGAGCCTCCACAGCAGCACCTTCACGACTTCACCAATTCAACACTGGATATACAGGAGCTCCACCAAATCATTAAAGGTATGCGTAACACTGCTTCCCCGGGTCCTGATGGCCTTAATGCCGCCTTCTACAAAGCATCTTGGAATTGGCTGTCTAAAGATGTGCACAAGCTTGTAAGTGATTTCTACGGAGCTGCTTCTTTTAGTCAAGAGATTAATAGGACCTACATCACTCTAATTCCTAAAAGGATGCAGCCGGTTCTTCCTCAAGATTTTTGACCCATCAGCCTTTGTAATGTGATTTATCGTCTTATCGCTAAATCTCTGGCTGACCGTCTTAAGCCCCATCTACCTAATTATATTGACCAAGCACAATCAGATTTTGTCAAAAATAGACATATTTCTTCTAATATTATTGTCACTCAGGAAATAATTCATTCCTTTAGCCTTAAACATTGGAAATGCAAGGCCTTTATCCTCAAAATAGACTTGGCAAAAGCTTTTGACAGGTTAAGCTGGGACTTCCTCACTCAAACCCTTCAAAGATTGGGACTACATCAACCTTATTCGAGCTTGCTTCATTACTGCTTCTATGGCTATTCTAGTCAATGGACAACCCACTAGCTATTTTACCATTAAACAAGGTATTCGTCAAGGTTGCCCTCTCTCCCCTTTCCTCTTTGTTGTAGCCATAAATGAGTTATCTATTGCTTTAAACAATGCTATGTAGGCTGCTAATCTTACTGGCATTACTTTGGGACCTAATTGTCCACCATCCATTCCTTACTTTTTGCTGATGATTTAATTCTTTGTGGTGCTGCTACTACCTTGGAGGCCAATTCTATCAATCAAATTCTTAATGACTTCTGCCACCACTCTGGTCAGATCCCTAATCTTTCCAAATCCTATATCCACTTTAGCCATAATGTGGACAATGCCACCACGAATAATATTAGGAACATTTTTCCTGTCCCTGATTTACCTCCTAATACTATGCACCTTGGCCACCCTATTATTTTCAACCACAAAGACAAGAACCATGCCTACCATTTCATTTACAACAAGTTCCTTGCCAAACTCACTACTGTCAAATCCAATAAGCTTAACCATGCTGGTCGGCTTACTTATATTCAATCTGTGCTTTCTTCTATTCCTGTGTATTACATGTCCACTGTGCTTTTCTCCAACACTTTCATTCAGAAAATTAACTCTGTTTTAAGACGTTTTTGGTGGGCAGGTGTGCAAGATGATGATCCCACAAACCCTATTGCTCACAGGTCTTGGGATGACATCTATCAATCCAAAGAAAATGGGGGGTTAGAAAATAGAGATTTGCACACGGTTAACAAAAGTCTTCTCATTCATACCGCTTATAATGTGGCTAACTCTAAAAACAAGTTCCTTTCTGCAGTTCTTAAAGCAAAATATTATCCCTACTCTTCCTTTTGGACAGCAAAGAGTATAGGAACCAAGTCTATATTCTGGTCCTCGCTACAGCAGGTAAAAATGAGCTCCTTGACAATGTAACTCTACAAATCCATGCTGGTGATTCCTCCATTTGGTCCACGCCTTGGTGCCCCTGTTGAAAATCCATCCATAGCCACCTGCTGGACCATGTTACTACTAATCCTTTACCTGCCACAGTTTCTGATCTGTGGCTACCAAATACTCACAATTGGAATATACCTTTATTGAACCATACCTTTGATAACCAATCTGTTCAGGAAATCCGAAGCGTTAGCACAGTGCCTCAAGATACCCCAGACATTCTTAGATGGGTTCCCTCAAAGAATGGTATTTGTACTACTAAAAATATTTATAGATGCCTTGCAGCTCAAAATCAGGTGCAGCTACTGTTGACACTAGCTAACACCACTTAGATACTAGGTTGTCATCCCTAGCATGGCGCCAGAGTGTACAAAGATATTTATAAATGTAAAGGCTCTCTAGAAAATAATCTATTCTATCCGCAAGCGCACAGATAAAACACCTCATTGTAGCATTTCACCAGGATAAGTATTCCAGGTATCGTTATTTATAATTTTGCTCAAGGGATCTCAAGAAGATGAAATTAAATCAAAGGGCAAAATCTATCAAGGCATAGACTAGAGATAAACTTGCAAGAACATGATTACTAATGAGAAACTCGTCACACAGTCACATACTTTAGCAGGGGGTAAACCATAAAGATAATGATAATGAATTATAAGTTCATGGGTAGATAACACAGCGATTAGAAAATAGACTACTCCTCATATATGTAGGTGATGTCGGATTAGCTAGAGAATGGATTCTAAGTTATCTACTAACTACTAAGTCATGATCTACTCTAGTTATCTACAAGATCATATATAGCATAAAAGACTCTTCATTCATGTATAAGGAACATTGATAAAGTAAATCAGAACATCGCATGACTTACTCCACAATACCGGTTCTGCCTGTCCTATCAACGGAGGGTGGACTATATAAGAATCAACGAAGCTGTCACTATCGCGAACTACCACACGACCCGGCCAATAGGATACATTTGCAGATAAATAACATCTAAGCACCACGCTCACATGTGATCTATCACCTAACTCCCTCGCGTCAAGAGCTAAGCGCTTTGCAAACTTATACATAAACTCATTATCAATTAGAACTATATCAAATATAGAACTAGAACAAACTAAGAACATAATAATTAGAGACATAATGCAATTAGAACAAAGAATTAGAGAAAGATATGAATAATACCAATCTTTATTACCGAAGATCCGAATCCAGAGCGTAGTGCTCTACTTCTCTAATTGCTATCTAATCAAACCTCTAAACTTGAAGGATTAGGGAGTAGCTAATTCTAATTCTCTGCGGGAGAGAAGCTCTAAACCCTAACTTTGATGGCTACCTCTGAATAATGATTTCTTCTCTTCTCCTCCAGGGGCCAGGGGGTCTGGTTTTATAGTCCCCTCAAGTGAACGTGAGCCATTGGATCAAACCGACATAGATTGTATGGTTTAGATTGATCCTTTAGGTCGGTGGAGCGTTGTCCCGAAGCAGAGTCCTGATTGGACTCCTACCCTGGGCGGGCGCCCAAGGGGGGTGGGCGGGCGCCCTGCCCCCGAGCCCGAATCCCTTCTCGTTCGTTCCCGTGGCTTCTGGATCCTTCTAGATTAAGGAAAATTGCGCGGCACGTAATTATCTCGTTGTAAACATGACATGTGGGCCTTCTCTCCATATTTTCTGATAACCCCCTGTAGAAATAGATAAACACCAAAGCCCGTGGAATTCTGTCAGATAAAACCCTAATTCTAGATGTTTGTTTCATATTGATCCTTTTCCATGTTTATTTGATTATTAATTTTAGTACTTAAGGACCGTCAACAGCTACCCATTCAAGGATCGAGGAGCATCCTTCCTCAAGTTAGCCACATCACGACCAAGGTATGGAAAATAAAACAACTCCCCCCTATCATTAAAACTTTTACTTGGAGAATGATTAGAAGAGCTTTATCCATGGCTGAAAGGGCATCTAGGTTCTCTGTCAACATTGATCCCTTCTGTGCCAGTTGTTGCCAGGTTGAGGATGATGCCACCAATTTTTTTCATTGTAATCTTCCTAGGGTGGTATGGTCTTCTTTCACGCCTTTCCTTGAGAAGATGATGGAGTACAGCTTATTCTTCAAACCATTACTGCAAATAATATTACCAATGACTTGCTCTCCAAAATGCTAATTACATTGTGGTTTATATGGAAAGCAAGAAATGACTATCACTTCCACAGGAAGTCTTGGACACCCACGCAGGTACACAATGAAGCTAATTGTTGATGCAAAACTGATCTGCAAACACAAAGGGCTAATACCCGATTCCAACGTTAAGGCGTGCCAGCCGATTTGACCTTACTATCGGCAAAGGTGATAACTCGAATACTTTAGTCCTGACAACAGCGATGCGCTCGGATGTCACGGCTAAGAGGTACTCACGCGGAACTTGAGGAAGGATGCTCCTCCAATCTGCGGACCACCAAACTGCTGTCCACCGATTGGCTGTCCTCCGAGTTGCTGTCCAAAATTCATTGGCTGGTTGGGAATCCCCTGACCTTGGAACCCGGGATAGACCTGCCCTTGCTGGACCCTGTAGTCTGGTAATTCTGCTGGGGCGATTGTGGAAAGGCTTGCTGTCCAAGCCATCCATTATTAGCGTTCATCGGCATAGGTGCTGCCGATGATTGGTAATTGGGTATCGTCGTTGAATTGACATACCCCGACTGGGCCATAGACCTCTGTTGCATCAGCATTGACTCTGCCGATGCGTTGGGCATCTGGAACATTGAATCTTGAGGATCTCCAGTGTGAGGCCTTGCAGTAGTAGTTGTGGTATACCGAGGACTCTGGTTCACCGGCGCATTGGGAGGTGCCGATGTCATAGGAGTTTTGCCCCTCATGTCAGTTATTTGTGACGTTCCCGGTGTCAATTCTGGAGGCATACCGTAACCCCACCAGTTGGGAGGAAGAGTCAACCCTGACATTGCCGATGCCAACATATCTGTTGTCAGTTTATGCTGCCCAACTGAAATTTGTGGGTTGGTTGTTATCGGCATAGATAATGCACCAGTAGTCCCCGATGTACTTGGAGGGACGGCAGATTGTGCACTTGCAGTCGTCAAGGCAGCCGATGGAGCCGTGACCTCTGGTGCCGTTGGCTGATGATGGGAGGGGCCCACATAATCTGGTGGGATTTGTCCTTCCTTGAAAGTTCTTGCCACGGCATTGAAAACCGTATTAGACAGCACGCCAGCTTGGTTAATCAACGCTCGATTGATGGCATTGGCAACCATATCTTGAAGCTTGCCAGGATTGGCGTCAAAGGTAACCTGCCGTGGTGCCGGCAGTGCATCTTTCTGGACCACTTCGCCGCTCCTGTTTATGCTGAAAGACCTCAGGCATTGCTGCTTGAACTCTTCCATGGCTTGGGCAATAGCTTGCTTCTGCTCATCCTTGAGGTTGGCCTCCGTCACGGGGATGACGTTCTCTTGATCGAGGTCAGAGATCGACATGTTGATCTTGATCTTGAATCCTGTCCCACCGAGCGTGCCAAAAGATGTGTTGATGCAAAACTGATCTGCAAACACAAAGGGCTAATACCCGATTCCAACGTTAAGGCGTGCCAGCCGATTTGACCTTACTATCGGCAAAGGTGATAACTCGAATACTTTAGTCCTGACAACAGCGATGCACCCGGATGTCACGGCTAAGAGGTACTCACGCGGAACTTGAGAACACGCCGAGCTTAAGTCGACGAATTCCTAAGAACTCGTAACAAAAGGAAAAAAGTATGACGAAGTCGTCGAAAAGTAAATGCTGGAATATGAGTAAAAAACGTGTGTTTGATTCATTGATTGATTATTACAAGGCCCTAGGGTCTATATTTATACCCTGCTCAAAGAGCTACAACCAGACACGATTAGAATTCGAATTCCAAATTACACGGAATCCGTATACAAAACGATGCAAATAATTAAGGAAATAATAAAACTATCCCTCGTGACAAACCGAAACTCCTCCACATAACGACCGGCAGCTTCCGGACTCTCTCTTTGCATCATCGGCAGACCCTTTGCCATAGTCATCGGCAGACTTTCTTATCTAGCCATCGGCACCATATTACTGCCTGTGGACTTAGTCACGTTCAACTTCTCCCTCATCGGCAACCATCCTCATCGGCAACCCACTTTGTAAACATCGTACTGCCACCTTATCCTGCCATCCTAGACACGTGCCCAAAAACGGTGTCAACACATGCCCCCCAGTTTCGGAGTATAAAACTATTAATGCTCCGAAATTCTCTGCAGTAATGATGTCTTTTCCCGCAATTAATGCTCCTAATCCGACAACCTCAATCTGAACAACTCTGATCCTATTCCTCCGCCGATTCCTCGAAATCCCCAACTTCCTAAACGGGCATTTTTCTCAGTCGTACATCGGCAACAATACCGTTACAAAGATCTGCCGATGTTCTGACCAGGATATTCGCACAAACGGTTACTTCCCCTCTATCCGCCCATCGGCAATATGACCGTTATAGAATATCGCCGATGGACCGACCAGGAGATCTCGCACAGTAAAATATCTTCAGATAATGACCGCTTCCCGTCAAATCACCTGCACAATCCCTGGATTACCGTGCGAACAGTTACCATATCCACCTGAGTACCCTCGGATTTCTCGGATGCGGCAAAGAGATAAGTCGGATTTGCCCTTGCCCATTTTGTCCTATAAATAGTTCCCTCTTGGGTACTCCTTCCCCATCACACCATTCTACTACCCAACTTTACATTTCCAGCGGCGGCGCCACCAAAAACTCCTAAGGTCTCCAACAAGTACCCCTCTTCTCCAACTCCGGCGCCTTCACATGCTTCCTTCGCAGCAAGATGGCCGTCGGGTTCGTCGTCCCTGAGGTCAAATCTCCACCCCGTCTTCTGTATTTTTCTTCATATCCCTGTTCACTCGCAATTCATTTTACTGAACATCTTCCTTTTCTTTCCTTTTTGTATTTCTTTTTACGCCCAAAATCACTAGGAATTGTCCAACAAAATTGTCATCCCCATCGATCAGCCACACCTTCAATGCCTCGGCCCTCTAGGGAACCCAGATCCAACTGACCTTATCAACGCAGAAACCAACAGGATCCCCTTCAGAGCCGAAAATTTTTCCTTAGATCTGTGGAAGGACACCTTCCGCTCTTGGCCCAGCCCAACTGTAGGGTGGAAAGACTGGTTCTTGAGGGTCAGCAACTCTAATGAAGTTCAGTGGGGTGAAAGGAATCTAGCCCAATGCATTAGATTGTCCATTGCCGATATGCATAGGAACGAGTCACTGCTGATAGCTGCATCCTACTTTTGGTCAGACACCCTCAATGCTTTTGCCTTTGGCCACGGCCCTGCTTCTCCTACTCTTGCCGATGTAGCCATGCTTACTGGTCTAGATATATCTTCTGCCGATAGCACCCACTTTTTTGATACTGCCCCTAGTGCCAAAGTGGAGACTCGCGCTATCGGCGGTTGGTCGGGGTACATTCAGAAGTACCGTGGGAAAGGATCTGTCACCATAAAGGAACAAACCACCTTTCTGAACATGTGGCTGGACAAGTTTGTATTCTGTGGTCGATCGGCAGGACCGACTTCTGTCTTCCTATCGGCAGCAGAAAGACTGGCTAACGGTGGCCGATTCCCTCTCGGCCGATACTTGCTTGGCGCTGCTTACCACCTTCTCCATCAAGTAGCCCAGAAACTTCTGCTCGGCCAATCCATTGGCAACTTGGGAGGCCCCTGGTGGTTTGTCAACATGTGGCTCAATCTGCATCTGCACAAGCGTCTCAACTTCAACCTGTTCACACAGCGTTTCCCAAGAGATATAGCTGAAAACCATGTATTGGGTGAAGAGGAATCGGCAACACGCGCCCCCTTGAACTTTGGCGAAGCTGTCATAGTTCTGCCTGGTTCAGGGGGTAATCCAGATCAGATCGGCCGATTCTTCCAGACTCTGTATGAGGGTTTGACCAGAGACGAACGACCATGGTTGGCTTATGATGACCCAGATAGCATGCTCCCTCTGACCTTCAATCCATTTGATGAAGCTTTCGACAGGGACAATGAGGTGATGATGGCAATTGTGACTCCTAGAATCATTCCAGTGAATTTCTTTGGTAGCACAAAAACCTCCCCTCATACTTACGAATTTTACAATCCATCGGCATTAGCTCGCCAGTTAGCTTTCGGCCAGTTGCCGATTGCACTTCCTTATGCCGATGTGATAAAACCCAGAGAAACTATCAACAACCTTCTTGAGTGGACTCGAGCAGCCCAACTACCACCAAACGCCGATATGGATGTAGATCTGTCAGAATGGGTTCCGGCTGCTTTTATCACTCAGGCATACAAGTTATGGTGGGCAGAATGGAAAGAGCATCTATTCTGCAGATCGGCACTTTCATACCGCGGCATGATTGACTCCGAATACGAAGTTCCCGATGACACTGTAAGTAACTCAAACCAACGTTTCATTTTCTCAATATTACCTCCATCGGCAGCTTACCCTTGTATTCCTTTTGCAGGTTGACAATATTCCTCCATTGGTTAGCAGGAGTGGCAGGCCGATCGACTTGTTTCCATCAGGCCCGATTTCCTCAATCGGCCATAATGCTCCCACTCTAGCTTCCATCGTGCATCGGGGTGTACGCCTCAGGAAAGTCACCACCAGAAGAACCCAGACATCACCAACGGTTGCTGCTCCCACTCTTGCGCGGGCTTTCAAGGCAATTTGTCAAATCTTTTCCTTTATGCTGACTATCTTTATATCGGCTATATTTATGCTTATAAACTCTTGTTCATTATTGCAGCAAACCGGCGCATCGGCGAAAGCCAGGTGTGAGAGTACCGATGCCCCCCAGTCTAGCCAACCCAAGAGAAAGGGCACCACGGGTGCTAAGACTGGAACAAAGCGCCAGAAGGTAGCAACTCCCCCTCCTCCTCCGGTATCTCCAATTCCGGTGGAGTCTTCTCCTTCTTCTCCAGAAGCCCAGCCACAGCAAGCACCATCTCCCCCACCTATGCAGGAAGCACCACAGATAGAAGAACCCCAACAGGAAGGATCTCAAACAGAAGATACATCAGCTGACATGGGTGAACAAACAACTGGCCCGGTGGGTCCAGTTATACCATCGGCAGTTCTCCCGATTCAGACAACCGTTGTTCCTCCTCCAGGTAACATACTTTAACAATATCGCTACCGATGAACTTATTCTTATTTAGTCTCATAACTCCTTTTGTCTTCTTTCAGTTGATATCGTTCCATCGGCAATCTCAGCCGATCAACCTGTAGCTCCATCGGCATCTTTGGCCGATCAGCCTGCAGCTCCGTCAGCACTTCTCGGTCAAAGACAAGAGATCGCCTTGAAGCAAGTAAGTCACTGTTTACCGTTAGCACTATTTGCCGACTCTCTGAGTATGAGCTAATTTTGCTTTCCCTCCCAGGAACAAGATTCTCCCGATAGCCTGTTCTCCTTCGCCATCGATCTCTCTGAAGAAGAAGGTGAAGAAGCAAGCTCTTCTCAGACGGTCGGCATCACATCGGCAGAGATCAGGGTCAGGCTGGAAGAATTGTCAGCTCTCCTTCACCAGGACACAGCGCAATTGGTTGATGATTCCGACCCTACCAAGACCCTGTTCAGAACTCTCAGAGGCCAAATCCCAGCCGATGTTGAAGAAATCCTGTTCCAAGCCGCTCATCTGGAGAGTCGCCAGCTGCAGTACCAAAGAGCTTCTCGGCGGCTTGCCGATAGAGCCGCTCAGACTCAACTCTCCGATGAAATGAGGAAAGAGAAGCTTTTGACCGATGAGAAGCATAAGAACATCGGTATCCTGAGATCTTCTGGAGACGCGCTGAAGCAGAAGATATCCGATCTATCGGCAAGAAAAGAATCCCTGTTGGCGGAGCTCAAGGAAGTAGAGAACGCTCTGTCCCAAGCCCAACAGGAAGAGAGCCAATTGCCAGAGACCATCAGGCTTCTTGAGCACGAGCGAAATGCTCATGGTCGCAAGGCGCTTCAACTGAAGAAGAAGCTGAAGCCGATAGAAGGTTCTGCCGATGAGGACATCAAGGAGATAGAAGCAGCCAACCAAATTCGGCTACGCGCTATATCGGCAATCCAGACGCTGCGTAACACATAGAGTTTCCCTCGGCATTGTATCTGCGCTTTCCTGCTTCCTCAGCTTTTAGTCTAGCCGATAGGACTGTCATCGGCACCTAAACTTTTGAAACACCAAGTCTTGTCCCCAAGCATTTGGATCCAGCCGATAGGAGTGTTATCGGCACCTAAACTTCTATGCATCGACCCATATACTGGGGTAGTACTTCTTTAAATAATTGCCGTTTAATGCTCTGGGAAATTCAATTCCTTTGAGGGTTTCTAGAATGTAGGCATTACCAGGAGCCGATCGACTTATTCGATAAGGACCCTCCCAATTAGGAGACCACTTTCCAAACTTCGAACTTTTGGTCCCAATTGGTAAAATTAATTTCCATACCAAATCCCCATCGGCAAACTCTTTAGCCTTCACTTTCTTATCATACCATCTAGCAACTCTCTTCTTATTTTCTTCTATACTCATTAAAGCTTTTAACCGATGCCCTGCTAGATCGTCCAATTCATCGGTCATCAAAGTGGCATAATCGTCGGAAGTTAATTGATCTTGAAAAGATAATCGCCTAGATCCAGCCTTAATTTCCCAAGGCAACACTGCATCATGTCCATACACCAATTGATAGGGTGATACCTTGGTCGATCCATGACAAGCCATCCGATAAGACCACAATGCTTCATTTAATAATGTATGCCACCGCCTAGGATTTTCTTCAATCTTTCGTTTAATAAGCTTGATAATTCCTTTGTTAGACGCTTCGGCCTGCCCATTGGCTTGAGCATAATAAGGAGAAGAATTCAACACTTTAATTCCCATACCGATTGCGAATTCATCGAACTCCCCCGATGTGAACATGGTGCCCTGATCGGTAGTAATCGTTTGGGGAATCCCAAATCGGTAAATAATATGCTCCTTCACAAAATCAATCATATTGGCCGATGTGACTTTCTTCAGAGGAATAGCTTCAACCCACTTAGTGAAATAGTCAGTGGCAACTAGAATGAACTTATGCCCTTTGCTAGATGGTGGATAAATCTGGCCGATCAGATCGATGGCCCATCCCCGGAACGGCCAAGGCTTTATTATAGGATTCATAGCCGATGCGGGTGCTCTCTGGATATTACCAAACTTTTGACAACCTTGACATCCCTTGAAATATTTAAAACAATCTTCAAGTATGGTTGGCCAAAAATATCCATTCCTTCGAATCATCCACTTCATCTTAAAAGCTGACTGATGCGCTCCACACACTCCTTCATGGATTTCCCCCACCAAACTTCTAGCTTCATCATCACCCAAGCATCGGAGAAGAATTCCGTCGATAGTTCGATAATACAATTCATTTTCAAGGAGCACATACTTGGTTGCTTGAAATCGAACCCGTCTTTCAACTTTTTTGGATGGATCTTTTAGATAATCAATAATTTCTTTCCTCCAATCACCGGCACCGACTGCCGATGTCGCATTAATCATTGGCTGATATCCCGAGGCATGCTGAGCTAACCGATTAGCGTCTTCATCATGCAATCGGGGAACATGCTCCAATCGGAAATCCTTGAATTCCTTTAACAGTTGCATACTTCTCTCGAAATAAGTTATGAGAACTTCACTTCGGCATTCATAGCTTCCGGCCAATTGATTTATAACCAACATAGAATCCCCGAATATTTCAACAGCATCAGCACGAACTTCTCTTAACAACTCCAATCCCTTGATCAGAGCCTGATACTCAGCCTGATTATTTGTTGATGTGGCAACAATCGGCAAGGAAAACTCATACTTCCTCCCCTTAGGGGAAACTAATACAATGCCGATTCCTGCCCCCCGGTCACAGGTAGATCCATCAAAGAAGAGCGTCCAGGGTATAATTTCCAAGGTTTCCACTAGACCGCAATGCTGAGTCACAAAATCGGCCATAATCTGCCCTTTGACTGCCTTAGCCGACTCGTAACGCAAATCGAACTCCGACAGCGCTAAAATCCATTTACCGATCCTACCACTCATAATCGGCATAGATAGCATGTATCGGACCATGTCATCTTTGCAAACAACAGTGCATTCGGCCGATAACAGGTAATGTCTCAGCTTGATACATGAAAAATATAAGCATAAGCATAGTTTCTCAATGGCCGAATACCTGGTTTCAGCATCAATCAACCTCCTACTCAAATAATAAATTACCCTTTCTTTCCCTTCAAATTCTTGAACTAAAGCTGAACCGATAACCGATCCATCGGTAGATAAATACAATCTGAAGGGCTTCCCTTGTTGAGGTGGAACTAGAACTGGAGGATTTACTAGATACTTCTTGATTTCATCCAGAGCCAACTGCTGTTCTTCTCCCCAAATAAACTCTTGATCGGCTTTCAATTTAAGAAGAGGACTGAAAGCACGAATCCTACCAGACAAATTCGATATAAATCTCCTGATAAAATTTACCTTGCCGATCAAGGATTGGAGCTCAGTTTTGTTGGTAGGGGCCACTATTTTATTGATGGCATCAATAGATCTTCGACTAATTTCAATACCCCTCTGATGTACCATGAAACCAAGAAACTGCCCTGCCGATACACCAAATGCACACTTGTTGGGATTCATCTTCAATCCTTGCTTCCTTGTGCACTCTAACACTTTTTGTAAATCGGCAAGATGCTTTGAGAAATCTCCAGACTTAACCACCACATCATCAATATAAATCTCCACGAGCTTGCCGATGAACTCATGAAATATAAAATTCATAGCCCTTTGATAAGTAGCACCAGCATTCTTCAACCCAAAAGTCATGACTATCCATTCAAATAGCCCAACATGACCAGGACACCTGAATGCGGTTTTTGGAATATCCTCCTCCGCCATGAATATTTGATTGTAACCTGCATTACCATCCATGAAGCTGATGACCTGATGACCAGCCGCAGCATCAACCAGTAGATCGGCGACAGGCATTGGGTATCCATCCATCGGCGTAGCTTTATTGAGATTCCTGAAATCAATGCACACCCGAAGCTTCCCGTTCTTCTTGTAAACCGGAACAACATTGGAAATCCACTCGGCATACCGACACTACCGAATAAACTTAGCTTCAATAAGTTTGGTGATTTCGGCCTTAATATCAGGTAGAATGTTAGGATTACATCGGCGGGCTGGTTGCTGATGTGGCCGAAATCCAGACTTGATGGGTAACCGATGTTCAACAATTGATCGGTCTAAACCAGGCATCTCGGTATAATCCCAAGCAAAGCAATCTTTATATTCCTTTAACAAACTAGTCAATTGTTGCTTACTCTCAGGATCTAATTTAGCACTAATAAAAGTAGGCCTAGGCTTATCACCACTACCTATATCTACTTCTACCAAATCATCGGCCGATGTGAATCCCTGGCCTAATTTTCCATCATCGGCGAATCTATCCATTAAAAACCGTCGTCAGAACCGACTGCTTGGATCGGTGGAATCTCATAATCGGCAACTTTGAGAAAATCTTTCTCCCAAACTTCTCCTGAAATGCACCTGGTCCTTTCGTAAGTATCCGCTTCTGCCGATGCGATAACATAAGAAGAATCTCCTGGGACAATCTCAATCTTGTCACCTACCCACTGAACCAAGCATTGATGCATTGTAGATGGGATACAACAATTGGCATGAATCCAATCTCCTCCCAATAATAAGTTGTAAGCACCTTTTCCGCTGATCACGAAAAAAGTTGTCGGCAAGGTTTTGCTGCCGATGGTCAACTCTGCACATATCGCCCCCTTGACTGGAGACACGTTTCCTTCAAAGTCTTTGAGCATCATATCGGTCTTGGTCAAATCTTGATCCCCTTTCCCAAGCTTCCGATATACTGCATACGGCATAATATTAATAGCAGCTCCACCATCAACTAGGATCTTGGTCATTGGCTGCCCATCAACCCTTCCTTTGAGGAACAGAGCTTTAAGATGCTGCCTCTCGTCATCGGCAGGTTTCTCAAAGATAGCCGTCATCGGATCCAGAGCCAACTGAGCTATCTGATCAGAAAATTCCAACTCATCATCACTGGCTGGTGCAAGAAACTCCATCGGCAACATGAAGACCATGTTGACGCCTGCCGATGGACCTTCCCTCTTAGTGTCTGACGGCTGCCGACTTCCAGAGTTCTCTCCCTTGTTTAGCTCTTCTTGCCTTTCACGTTGCAATCTCCTTTTCTGTGTCTTGGTTAATCCTCCAGGGCACCATGGAGGAAGTGGCCTTTGCCTTGCTGTCGGGCGTCGGTTCTCCCTTGACTCCATACGATGCGTGTTAGCATCCCTGCAAAATATGAATTCATCGGGAACCCACGCATCAGCCATTTCCTCGAGCTCTTCTTGGTTCCTGGGAAAATACTGGACACGGTCACTAAGTCTGTCGTGCCTACTAAATCTGCCCCCCAGCCGGTCATGAACTGACACCCTTCCTCTGATCGGCCCATTAAATCGCCGTTCATCATCATGATAATGCCGATCGATCCCATCGTACCGATCACAACCGTTGCACTCAGGGCAGTCTCTGACAGTAGGAAGCTTGATATTTTCCTCCCAACAATGGATGAAGAATGGACAATTCCAATGATCCCTGTGCCGATTCCACTCCTGTCGGCGTCTTTCTTCTTCCCGTCGATAATCTTCCTGCTGGCGCCGATACCGATCTTCCCGTTGTTGCCATTTTTCTCGAGGCCTTCTATGAGTTATGACGATACCAGATCGAGGAGGCCTTCCTGAGCTAGTTCCTTCCTGGACCAAGCCCTTACTTCTTGCATCGGCCGTAGTAACTTGATGCTGAGGATCTACCGATGCACTCTTCTCAGCTGTCTCCGATGTTAAGACCTTAGCCTTCCCCTTAGCATCCAACATGTTTGTCGGGAAAGGATGTTGGTCTATCTTCATCGGCTTCTGGGCTTTGGAACTGTCAAACTTGATTCTCCTGACTCTATAGCCGATTGTAGCTGCTGTCTGAATACTTTGCACTCGTTGGTGTCATGGGAAGTTGCATTATGCCACTTGCAATATCTCATCCTCTTCAACTCTTCTGCCGATGGGATCACATGGTTAGGTGACAGTTTGATCTGACCTTCCTGAAGTAGAAAGTCAAATATCCTATCAGCCTTAGCGGTGTCAAAAGCAAACTTCTCTGGTTCCTTCTGCCCAAAGGGACAAGACATCGGCTTCTTGTTTTTTACCCACTCTGCCAAGCCGATTACTGGTTCTTCATCAGAATCTGAGCTTGCTGCTTCATCGACAAATGACACTTTCCTATTCCATGCTCTTTTAGGCTCGAAAGGCTTGATGTCTTGGTCAGAAATCCTCTGCACCAAATGACTTAAACTTTCGAACTCCTGAGAGGCATACTTATCCCTGATATGTGGCAACAAACCCTGGAAAGCCAAATCGGCTAGCTGCCGATCATCCAGAACCAAGCTATAGCATTTATTCTTGACCTCTCGTATCCTCTGCACAAAACCCTCAACCGACTCATCATTACGTTGCCTCAACTTGACCAAGTCGGTGATCTTCTTCTCATGAACCCCCGAGAAGAAGTATTTGTGGAATTGCTTCTCTAGATCGGCCCAAGTAATTACTGAGTTGGGAGGTAATGATATGAACCAAGTAAAGGCCGATCCAGACAATGATGATGAAAATAGACGAACCCTCAATTCGTCCCTGTTACCAGCCTCTCCACATTGAATGATGAACCTGTTGACATGCTCCATGGTTGACGTGTCGTCCTGCCCGGAAAACTTTGTAAAATCCGGTACCTTGTACCGATGTGGAAGCGGGATCAAATCATACGCGGGAGGAT
Source organism: Sorghum bicolor (assembly GCF_000003195.3). Classification (NCBI taxonomy): domain Eukaryota; kingdom Viridiplantae; phylum Streptophyta; class Magnoliopsida; order Poales; family Poaceae; genus Sorghum; species Sorghum bicolor. The sequence goes on along the minus strand of NC_012878.2, from coordinate 11,236,033 downwards.
ACGGTGTCCGATAAGAATAAGTGCTGATTCTGGGTTTTATCCCAAATTGTTCCCTCATTACTTCAGCAATCTTATCGGCCCAATATGCATCGGCATCTTGCCGATGAGGCGGCTGCGGATCTGGCACTTGGTGGCGAACCTCCACGTGTCTGTTCGGGACGTGATCTGCACGGAACATTGTATTGATCACCTGTCCTCCAATCTGCGGACCACCAAACTGCTGTCCACCGATTGGCTGTCCTCCGAGTTGCTGTCCAAAATTCATTGGCTGGTTGGGAATCCCCTGACCTTGGAACCCGGGATAGACCTGCCCTTGCTGGACCCTGTAGTCTGGTAATTCTGCTGGGGCGATTGTGGAAAGGCTTGCTGTCCAAGCCATCCATTATTAGCGTTCATCGGCATAGGTGCTGCCGATGATTGGTAATTGGGTATCGTCGTTGAATTGACATACCCCGACTGGGCCATAGACCTCTGTTGCATCAGCATTGACTCTGCCGATGCGTTGGGCATCTGGAACATTGAATCTTGAGGATCTCCAGTGTGAGGCCTTGCAGTAGTAGTTGTGGTATACCGAGGACTCTGGTTCACCGGCGCATTGGGAGGTGCCGATGTCATAGGAGTTTTGCCCCTCATGTCAGTTATTTGTGACGTTCCCGGTGTCAATTCTGGAGGCATACCGTAACCCCACCAGTTGGGAGGAAGAGTCAACCCTGACATTGCCGATGCCAACATATCTGTTGTCAGTTTATGCTGCCCAACTGAAATTTGTGGGTTGGTTGTTATCGGCATAGATAATGCACCAGTAGTCCCCGATGTACTTGGAGGGACGGCAGATTGTGCACTTGCAGTCGTCAAGGCAGCCGATGGAGCCGTGACCTCTGGTGCCGTTGGCTGATGATGGGAGGGGCCCACATAATCTGGTGGGATTTGTCCTTCCTTGAAAGTTCTTGCCACGGCATTGAAAACCGTATTAGACAGCACGCCAGCTTGGTTAATCAACGCTCGATTGATGGCATTGGCAACCATATCTTGAAGCTTGCCAGGATTGGCGTCAAAGGTAACCTGCCGTGGTGCCGGCAGTGCATCTTTCTGGACCACTTCGCCGCTCCTGTTTATGCTGAAAGACCTCAGGCATTGCTGCTTGAACTCTTCCATGGCTTGGGCAATAGCTTGCTTCTGCTCATCCTTGAGGTTGGCCTCCGTCACGGGGATGACGTTCTCTTGATCGAGGTCAGAGATCGACATGTTGATCTTGATCTTGAATCCTGTCCCACCGAGCGTGCCAAAAGATGTGTTGATGCAAAACTGATCTGCAAACACAAAGGGCTAATACCCGATTCCAACGTTAAGGCGTGCCAGCCGATTTGACCTTACTATCGGCAAAGGTGATAACTCGAATACTTTAGTCCTGACAACAGCGATGCGCCCGGATGTCACGGCTAAGAGGTACTCACGCGGAACTTGAGAACACGCCGAGCTTAAGTCGACGAATTCCTAAGAACTCGTAACAAAAGGAAAAAAGTATGACGAAGTCGTCAAAAAGTAAATGCTGGAATATGAGTAAAAAACGTGTGTTTGATTCATTGATTGATTATTACAAGGCCCTAGGGTCTATATTTATACCCTGCTCAAAGAGCTACAACCAGACACGATTAGAATTCGAATTCCAAATTACACGGAATCCGTATACAAAACGATGCAAATAATTAAGGAAATAATAAAACTATCCCTCGTGACAAACCGAAACTCCTCCACATAACGACCGGCAGCTTCCGGACTCTCTCTTTGCATCATCGGCAGACCCTTTGCCATAGTCATCGGCAGACTTTCTTATCTAGCCATCGGCACCATATTACTGCCTGTGGACTTAGTCACGTTCAACTTCTCCCTCATCGGCAACCATCCTCATCGGCAACCCACTTTGTAAACATCGTACTGCCACCTTATCCTGCCATCCTAGACACGTGCCCAAAAACGGTGTCAACACTAATGCACTGTCGGAATGGACTAAAGGTGACCAACCAGTGCCGCTACATGATCTGCCTCAACAGCAAAACCTGCAACGAGTAACTCTCCAACAAACCACTATAAGCAACCCAGATATCAATCAAGGCATTCACCTTCAACCTGACGCTATTGACACTTCAAACCACCACAATACTACAAGTATAAACTTTTCCTTGCAACAAGTGCCCTTGTTGAACAGATTTGCTGCTACTGAACCATCAATGTTACAAGGCTCTAGATGCTACTTCGATGCTTCCTTGCTGCCTGATAACATCAATACTAATCCAAGGCAGACAGGGATAGGCATCTTCATCATAAACTTGCAGGCTACTCCAACCCAATACATCCACATCCAAGCTCGACTACATATGTGCACTTCTGTGCTCATGGCGGAATCAGCAGCCCTAGCGCTGGCTGCTTTGATCGTTAGCAGGCTCAACATCACAGAGTGCTCATTCCTATCTGATTGTGAGCAGTTGGTGCGCTTCATCAACTCCCTAGATCACTCCAATCCTCCTGACTGGAGAATAAAGCCTTTCATCCATATCTTTAGTAATCTATATAGGACCACCTCGGAGCCAAGATCTGTGGCGCCGAGATGCCGAGATGTGTAACCTCGGAGCCACAAGTCCTGGCGTCGATCCACTGGGTCCAAACTTGAGTTTAAGTTCCAGAGGGGGCTAAATGTGAATTTTTTTCAAAAAAAAGGCCAAAAAAATAAGAAATTAGGAGATATCGACAGGAAAGAATACAAATTTGAAGAGAGAGAGAGAGAGAGAGAGAATAAAAAGGAGGATGCTGTTTATAATTTTTACAGTAATATCCTTGGGACGTGCTTGGACAGGGAGCATAAAATTAATTTGGATGAGTTAATGCTTAGTTCTCATGGCCTCGTTGCTCTCATATGCCCTTCACTGAGCAAATGTGGAAAACAATTTGCAAGCTTCCATCAGACAAAGCTCCAGGTCCCGACTGATTTATTTTGGTACGCTCTACAAATCCTGCTGGCTGATCATAAAAGAGAATGTTATGGATGCTATCTCTGCGGTATGCAGTAGAAACCATGGTAATATGGGGCTGCTCAATTCCGTCTATATCATTCTTCTTCTCAAAAAAGAAGAGGCCGGCCCTGTCAAGGATTTTTGACCCATCGGTATTGTGCATAATTTCGCAAAAGTTATCACCAAGATACTTGCTGATCGTGGCTGGTCGCTCCATGAGATGGTTTTAAAGAATCTGGGTTTTGGTTCAATCTGGTGTGATCTCCTTTGCGGGTTGTTAGCTACTTCTTCAACCAGGTGCTCTTAAATGGTGTTCCCAGGGTTTTCATCCACAATCAAGGGAGGAATTCGCCAGAGGGATCCCTCTCCCCAATGCTCTTCATCGTTGTTATGGATTTCTGAGCCACATGGGTATCTAGGGCAGAGGATGATGGTATCTTGTAGCCCCTCTCTTCAAGGGCTCTGCAACACCGTATTCTGTTGTATGCTCACAAATGGTTACCTTCCTATAGCCTTCTCCCTTGTATATGATTATAACTCTTGACCTGCTGCAGCTTTTTGGTGAGGCCTCAGGTTTGGAGACAAATATGCAGAAGAGTAATGTGTATCCCATCCAGTGCACAGAATCAGATATCACCACTGTTAAGGAACACCTTCCCTGTGAGCTTGTTTGATCACCCGAGCAAATATCTTGGCCTTCCTTTGTCTTTGAAAAACTAACTAAGACAAATTTTAGCCTACTGTTGACCAGATTGCAGACCTACTTCCAGGATGGCAAAGCTGATTTACTGACCCAGGATGGGAGAAGAATTCTGGTTCAGTTTGTGATCACCTCTATGCTGGTTTATCTAGCTATGGCAGTGGATCTTCCCCCATGGGCGATCAAAGAAATTGACAAAATTCAGAGAAGATTCTTGTCTAGAAGAAGGAAAAAGGCAAACGGTGAGCACTGTCTTGTGGCCTAGGTCAGGACTTGCAATCCTCCCTGAGTGAGGCACCGCTTTCATCCAGAGAGCCACAACCACCGCTTGGGTCAGGATTGCAACAAACCATGGTTGTCCTTCCCTGTACATATTCATCAATGTGTCCGGGCTTTCTTCTCCATGGCGATCTGTACCAAAGTGAGTGATGGAGCACGCACCCTCTTCTAGTTAGATAAGTGGATACATGGTTAATGTATAGCTGATATTGCTTCCTGTCTCTTCACCATGGTGCCCAAGTGGAGAGCCAACAACCGGACGGTTTTGGAGGCTCTCACCGATCTGATGTGGATCACTGACTTGCAGGGGGGCTTCTTGGTGTCCTTGCTGAATTCCATGATCTATGGGATCTCCTTGCTCAAGTGATTTAGCATGCCAGAGTGGATGACAGCCAAATTTGGCGTCTTGCAACTTCCAGGGAATATTCAGCAAGGTCAGCTTATGTTGGTTTCTTCGAAGGATCAGTTTCTTTTGGCCCTTTGAAAAGCATTTGGAAGAGTTGGGCTCCGAGTAAATGTCACTTCTTCATGTGGTTGGTTGCCCATAACAAATGTTGTATGACTGGGTTTGGAGCATCCCCTCAGCCCTTGTTGACCATTGTGTGATCAGGAAGGTGAAACTATTATTCACTTGTTGGTAGCATGTGTTTTGTCTTGGCAGTTTTGGTATGAGTTGCGGTGATGGAGCTCGGCCATGAATAGAGAGGGGCCCAAATATGATTTGAAAGGAAAAATAAGCACATCATTAGAAACTTTACTAGTTTTGTGGTCCTTGGCCACTTCGGTCCTCACTAAGCTCCACCATTGTTGGGCTTCTACAAAGGATGGGGCTTCAGAACCTCTCCCCTCATCCAGGAGAGTCTTCCTCTGATGACTGGTGGTCTGGAATCAATGAAGGGGGTAGTCAGGCAGGTCTGGCAATGTCTCAATTCTATTATAACTCTTGGAGCCTAGACCACTTGGAATCATTATAATCACTGTTTTTTTATGCAGCCTCGCCAAATCTTGAGAGTATCAAACTGTTGGCCGTTGAGGAGATGAGATTATGTGGATTGCCAGGGGCCAACAGCATTGCTTACCTAGCTGCCTTGTCTCATGAGGGGACTGGTCATGGTAGTGTTTTGTGGTGTAACATGGCCGATCTAGTTGCTCCAAGGAAGTGAGTGTGGTGTGGTGTGGTGTTGGTGTATGTTCTGTAAGGGTTTCTCTACCCGGTTTTCTCTTCTTAATATAATGATATGCAGCTCTCCTGCATCTGCGTGTTCAAGAAAAAAACGATCCATTCTAAATAAACAAAATGTTTAAGATAAACAGTATGGCATAAATTCATAGTCAATTTAACAGATCAGAGTTAAAGAAACTAATCAGTTGCTCCTGCAACTGCCACAATGCACCCTTAAGCAATCCCTATAATTTAAGTTACTAAAAGAATCCTACATTTCCAAACTTCCTTCAGGAAGAATGGAGAGGATGTGCAACATAAATTCCTATGTATAGTTAGGAATGATGCCAAAGTGATTTCAACAAAGCTCTCCACCAAACCTGATGGGTTCAAGCTTCAGAGTTCAGACCCGAGACAAAAGTTGTCTTTGAATCACCTTGAACATCACATATTGTTAGGTGACAAATCTGTTTGCTTCCGTGCATACTAAAAATTCAGGGAATAAACCTACCTATCAATAAGTAAACATCAACAACTCATCACAGAAAAAAAAAAATTAACCTAAGGCATAAATAGTGTCTTCAACATAAACGAGTAGCTCTTTTCCACAGACCAGAAATTTGAAAATGTTGATGGAAAAGTAGCATCGTCAACTTTATATCCTTCCAATCAGGATCCATGTACTTCCATAAGTTATGTTGGTTATTCCTTTTGAATCTTCCACATACTTATTCAGTTAAATTATGATTACCCTTAAGAAAGAAAAAACAGTGTTGATTGCTGAAATATCATATTCATCAAGTAAGGTTTAATGTGTTTTGTGCTTTTATGTCATCCATAATACTTTGCATACTCAAGGCGTTACTTAGTTATTGAGTAAATGAGATCATTTTATGCCAACCTATATCGTGTGTTACTTCTTAGGCCAACATGTTACTTTCTTTTTCAAGTGAAAGGTTATATATTAAATTATTAATTCCTGATAACACATAGTATTTCAAAGAAGATTTGCAACCTCTCCAAGTTCCCTACAACAAGAAATCAAATGAAATTTCTAGATCCAGAAATGACCAGCCATTCATCACAAGGATCAAAAGTTTTGCTCTGATCCCATTTTTTTAATACAATGTCTAATTATGCGGTGGCTCCATATTTGTTTTTTATATAGGTTACAATTTTGAACCTTGAATCGACTACATACAAATTTGAGACTAGAAACTTTCAAAGTTACAATAACAGAAATGGTCAAATATCTCAAATTTTATATTAAAAATGTCAATTCCATTGCAAGTGTACAACCTGCTTATTGGAAGAAATAAGTTGGAAATTGTGTACTAGTTAGATGCTTACCACATTTAAATACAGTAGAATTCAAATATCACTCAACAAAGAGCTGATGTTCTACACTCACCCATGCAGGTAAATGGACACCGGAATTGGAAAAGTTACCTAGGCTGTTGGTACTTTCTAGTCTAGAACCAGACTGGGTAAAGACTGATGGATAGCTTTAGTAGGAACTAGGAAAACTGCGACTAAGTTAATTAAAGCAAAAATCACCGTGTAGAGACATTATTTTCTTCAAACTTCAACAAGACTAGAACCAAGCATAATTTGCCAGCAGCCAACATAGCAAGGACAGGTAACTTTCATCTACGCCTGGTTATACACGGCCTGAAAATATCAAAACTCTTATAACCCGTCGCATCAATTCGACCTAGGAGCATCTCGACAAACCACCCATCATTAATTCCCTAATTCGTCTAGATGAAGTAGATGGTATTAAACAAATTTCCTGCACCGAGTAGAACAAAACTGAATCGAGTAATCGACCATTCACCACAATTAATAGCGACTATCTCTGCAAGCAGCTTGAGGTAACCGAAAAGATTGAGGAAATAGAAAAAATCGCACGAACCTGTAGATGTGGAAGTTGGGCTCCCGGTAGAACGCGACGGGGAGGTCCTCCCGCAGCGTCCGGATGGCGTCCCCCATGTTCACGTAATACTGTCCCTTAGCCTTCTCTCCGTCCTCGACACCCTGTCGCCTTCCCTCCTCCGGATCCGGTGGAGGCACCGACGGCTCGTCTGGTGCAGAGAACAGCGGCGGCGGGAGCCTCCTCTCCCGCACCGGGTCCGAGACTCTAATCACAATCTTCTCCTTCTTCCCCACACCCTTGGCCTCTTCCTCCTCCTTCACGCGGCCACTGGACGCTGCAGCATATACTGTGATTCGACCGGCGCGGCAGCTCTGGTGGACCGCGGCGGCGGCCGGGCGCCGGACGCCGGCGACGTTGGGGAGCTGGACCAGAAGGACCATGCGAGCGAGGGTGCTTTTTCCCCTTTTTTTTCCTTTTTATTTTTTTTTATTGTTGTTAGTACAAAAAAAACTAAATATAAGAGACGAGATTTCTTGTTCCTACATCCTACATCCTACATTAATTAAAAAGACAAAAATAATGGATTCGTGGACTAGAGGATATTCTTCTCCAGAGGATATATTTTGTAAGTGAAATGGTATTTCCTCTTTCAATATTCTTGCCAAAGTCGTGTTTTTAATTTTTTTTTTTGTTCCTAGTTTGGCCAGAATAAGAGCATGGGTATAGGCACCTCCATCCCGTACCCCCTCTCTTTATCCCAATCAATTTCTATTTCGCTATCCCTATCCATATTCCTGTCCAAACTAGATGCAAGAGTTTCAATAATTTCTTTCTAAAAACATAGACATTTCGGTCCTAATTCTGAGACAGACCCACGCTATACAGAGCACTTGCTAATTTTTAGTATAGAAATAATTAAATTAACATTTTCTTATAAAATGAAAAATATCTAAAAGTAATAGGTTAGGAGCTAGCCCAATATTGACCCTTGAGATGGTTCCACGCACGAACGCAAAGATATTCATGAAGATTAGGAACATCGTCATTAGACACTAGCCAAATATTGACCCGTGAGGTGGTTGCGAGCATGAATGCAAGGATACTCATGAAGATTAAGAACATCATCATTAGGCGCTAGCCAAATATTGACCGTTGAGGTGGTTGTGTGCAGGAACGCAAGGATATTCACAAAGATTAAGAACATTATAGAGTTCAAGTGCAAATTGACATTCTATAAACTTGATCTTGAAAAACTTATCAAGAGTAGCTCGGCATCAGGGATTTAGAAAAAGCCTATGTGGGGTACCTTTAGAGTGTGGTTGGAGCACTTGGCATAGTGCATATAGATCTTTGTTCTTATATTTGGCACAATATTAAGGGGGTCAAGACTAGTAGCTTGATGAGAGTTAAGTTGAGAGCAGTTAGAAGCACAAGCACACATGCCTATATCCTCCTAAGTTGAATTAATGGCACATCTCCAAAAACCACTTTGATAATTTTATACCACTTTTACTTATGTGGCATGACACGTCAAACTCACACCAAGGATAAGAAATGACCATTTTAACCTATTGGTTGCACTCTTCCTTCTCCCCCGCGGCCCTCTTCTCCTACTATCCCAAGCACATTAGTTGAACCCAATCTCAAGTGTCTCTCCCCATACCACGTGCACTGACGTGTGTCGTCCCACGATGTGTTGCCCCCACGCTACCCATTATGTCTTCCCAAAGGAAGTAAGCGGGCCTCACCACCATCAATTCCTAAGGTGGACATCTGCCACATCGTTAAGGTGTGTTGACAGTCTCTACATCATAAAATCTAACCGCCAACTCTAACATAAAAATGACAAAAGCTTTAACCATAACTTAGTGATAAGATTCACTTCTAATTAATTTCACTAGTTTTAGTGATTGTGTGAATGTAGGAATATGTGAGCAAAAGATAGAGTGGACTAGACATGTTAGGGGTTGTGTAAGGACCTAGATGGCTAGATGGAGGTGAATAGTGTATAGAAATTTTCTTCTACAAAGTACAATCTTAGAGCAAGTGGTTAGTACAAGATATAACCCTAATAGCCGTTACAAGCACTAGCCCTAGTTCAACCAAGCAAGCCTCGTACACAAGTCTAGTAGTAATTGAGTTCTACCCTAATAACTTCACCACACAAAAGCTACTAGCTACACAAAACTACTAGCGCATCAGAATCGACAATCATGGGACCGACGTGGGCTGATCCGTGATTGAGCGTCAGATGTGCGGCGGGGCCGCATCCCTTTTGCGGAGGTACACCTAACCCAATGAAGGGTCAAGATGGTGAACTAGAGGGGAGGGTGAATAGTCCTTTCTAAAATTTATTGCGCCGGCTAATCGAAACAAATGCAGAATTAAAACTATCGGTCTAGCCAAGACTACACCCCTCTATCTAAGTTCTCTAGTACATTATAAAAGATCGTAAACAAGCAAATAAGGTGCTTCCTTAGCAAGATCTCACCTAACCAAATCTAGGAGCAAGGCCACATAAACATATGCCACTAGTACTTTGCAAACTGGGGGAGCTCCTACACAACTAGTAAACAAAAGCACAAAGCTCCTAAGCTCACTAGCAATGCTCAATAACAAGGCAACCAATGCTAAATTAGAGAGCACAAAATTACTTAGCTACACAAATTAAGCAATGTGACTAACAAGGTTACACAAACCAAATTAGCCACGCAAGGGAACTACTTCTAGCTATACAAGAAAGAAGATAACTAGTAAGCTACTCAAGCTAAACTAGTTACAAGAGCAACTACACAAGCACTATATATAAAGAATATAAATATAAGCTTGTGTATGGCGAATGCAAACCACTGAGAAGAGTAGGCAATATTGACACGATGATTTTTTTACTGAGGTTCACATGGTTGCCACAAAGCTAAGTCCTCATTGAGACAAGCTCCAAGGTTGTCGCCGATCCTCTTGCTAGCAGTGACTCGTAAGTCATACTCTCCCACGTGGAGTGCTTACCACAAGCTCTAGCACTTGACCTGGCTGGACCACTTGTCACCCTTCGCGTCTCGCTCTAATAGAATTGCTCTTCGCAATCCTCGTAGGGTGAGCATTGTACCTCTCACAATCTCTTCTTCGGAGCACCGCACAATCTTCTTACATGCTTCAACAGAGCCACAAGCCACCAAGCCATCTAGGAGGTGGCAACCTCCAAGAGTAACAAGCACCACCGGCTTGTAAAAAGAACACCTAGTATCACTCGATGTAATCTCGCAATGCAACACACTAGAATCATTCTCACTAGATCGGATGAACACTATCATGCATGAGTGAGTTAGAGGGCTCCCAAGCACCAGCGCATAAGCCACCAAAGCCTTAGTGTGCTCAGCAACCAACCCAAGACCGGCCACCACTTCTATTTATAGCACCAAGGGCTAAACTAGTCGTTGCACCTATTGACACTTACTAACACCACTTAAATACTAGGTTGTCATCCCCAGCATGGTGCCAGAGTGTACAAAGGTATTTATGAATATGAAGGCTCTCTAGAAAATAATCTATTCTATCCGCAAGTGCACAGATAAAATACCTCATTGTAGCATTTCACCAGGAAAAGTATTCCAGGTATCGTTATTTATATTTTACTTAAGAGAACGGCGAAAGTGAAAACAGGGGTAAAATCTATCAAGGCATAGACTAGAGATAAACTTACAAGAATATGATTACTAATGAGGAACACGTCACACAGTCACTTGCTTTGGCAGGGGGTAAGCCATAATAATAAAGATAATGAAATATAAGCTCATGGGTAAATAACACAGCGATTAGAAATAGACTACTCCACATAAATATAAGGTGACGTCAGATTAGCTAGAGAATGGATTCTGAGTATATACTATCTACTAAGTCACAATCTACTCTAGTTATCTACAAGATCATATATATCATAAAAGACTCTTTATTCATGTATAAGGAACATTGCTAAAGTAAATCAGAACATCGCAAAACTTACTCCGCAATACAAATTCTGCCTGTCCTATCAACGGAGGGTGGACTATATAAGAATCAACGAAGCTGTCACCATCGCGAACTACCACACGACCCAGCCAATAGGATACATTTGCAGGTAAATAATATCTAAGCATCACGCCCACATATGATCTACCACTTAACTCCCTCGAGTCAAGAGCTAAGCGCTTTGCAAACTTATACATAAACTCATTATCAATCATAATTATATCAAATATAGAACTAGAGCAAACTAAGAACATAATAAATAGAGACATAATGCAATTAGAATAAAGTAGTAGAGAAAGATATGAAATAATACCAATCTTTATTGATGAAGATCCGAAATCCAGAGCGCTAGGCTCTACTTCTCTAATTCTATCTGATCAATTCTATAGAACTTGAAGGAATTGGGAGTAGCTAGTTCTAATTCTCTGTGGGAGAGAAGTTTTAAAACCGTAACTTTGATGGCTTCCTCTGATAATGATTTCTCCTCCTCGCTTGGGGTGGAGAGGCCTTGCTTATATAGCCCCCTCAGATGAATTTGAGCTGTCGGATCAAATCGACATTAATCGCACGGTTATTCTTGAAGATTAAAGGCGGTGGAGCACGATCCGGGAGATGGAGCCTGCAGGTGGGCGGGCGCCGAAGGGGATTGGGCGGGCGCCCTGCCCCCGGGCCCGTTCGGCCTCCCGTTCGTTCCCGTGGCTTATAGACTCTTCTAGATTAAGGAAAATTGCGCGGTACGTAATTATCTCATTGTAAACCTGACATGTGGGCCTTCTCTCCATATTTTCTGATAACCCCCTACAGAAATAGACAAACACCAAAGATCGTGGAATTCTGTCGGATAAAACCCTAATTCTAGATGTTTGGTGCATATTGATCCTTTTCCATGTTTAGTTGACGGTTAAATTTAGTACTTAAGGACCGTCAACAGTCATACAGCTACAGTCAACCATCTTTAGCATGAGTTCTTACCTCCTGGCTTTGAAGGTGACCAATTGTTACGCGTCAGCCACAATTGTTGTGGTTAAGAGTGGAGCTTTGGAAATTTTAGTGCTGAGAGCCAATTGATGGGTTGCTAGTAACAAGGCTAATCTCAAGCAAGGAAACAATGGATTGATAGCCATGAAGGATATATTTCATCAACTGAGCAAACAGCTAAACTCAGATGGATTATGAGTTGCTTCGATGTTTTCTTTCCCGACAGGCACACATGCTTTCACATAAAAATTCTCCCAGATTAGAGTGAAGTGTTATGGAGCTTAGTACCTGCACTTAAGTCTTAAGTAATTGAAAGACAAAATAATTAAGTCAAGCACTATTCCTTCTGTCAATACTTCACCTTTGTTCTGGAATTTTCCATACGTTTTCGAAAATAAAACTCAGAGTTCTCAGCTATGATTCTCTCAAGTCTCTCTGTATATGGTATTTGTAGATCCTTACCAAAAATGTCACTTACCTATAACTAAGAGAATATTTATATGGAGCTCATAGGTGTGAAAAATAGATCATACATATGTTGTCTAATCGAGCCATGGATCCGAAGAAACTCAACATATAATTAAATCAAGATGTGCATGTGTGGTGGAGTAAATGATAGTAATGGTGAAAATATAAGTAATGATAAAACTTACTTCCCATTGCTCCTCATATTGCTATCTCTCCTCCTCTTGATCTTTGCTTTGGGAGAACATGGGCTATCTTTTTCTTTTCTCTCTTTTTTTCAGGTGGGTAGTAAATACCCCTAATTTTACTGTCGGACACTTGTCCATTTTTTCTGCTCAAGTGGGCATCATTGTACCCCTAATTCTACTCCAGACACTTGTCCATTTTACCTCTCGTCTCACTCTTTTTTTTCTTTTTCGAGGTTCTGGGCACTTGCCCCTTTTATTTCCTCGCATATTTTTGCATAACCCATGCCTCTTCTGCATTAAATCTTTTTGGAGAGAGAGAATAACAACATTTGGGACAGTGAGTGATAATATTTTTATCAATTTTAATGAAGGGTGGTGGATGGTGTAGTAGATGTGTGCAAGTGAATATCTTAATTTAACCACATGAAAAGCTCCTAAGGGTCTACACAGCTCGATCAAACTCAATGTGAATATAAGTAGCAAAAGATGTTATAGCAAGTATGGCTGTGGTAGGAATTTTGTCATGCTAGGAATTCATCATGTGATTTGCAAGTTTTCAAAATAAATCTCCAGAACTTAGTGTAGTAGGAACAAGATAAACAGTAGCTCAAACTTTATATCATGACTTTCTCTTACCTAGACTTTAGTTTTAGGCTCATGCTCCCATAGATATTAAATTTCAGATTTTAGTAATTCCTGGGAGAACTCTAATATAAAAGCTAGGTACTTGAAAGTAAGTAAACAGAGCAACTATTCCTCATTTCCATCGTGCATCTTTTTAGTCTTTTTATTTTCTATAGATTAAACTTAGCAGGAAAAATAAAGCACACTTGTCTACACGCTCTTTTTATGTGGTTTTCATTTTTAAGGAATGTAGTAAATTAAGCAAGAATTTATTTATTGGGTTTTCTAAGTTTTTTTTGAAATAATAAATAAAACATTAAAACAGAAAAGAATAAATAAGAAAAGCAAATAAAAACTTACTTGATAAAACGGGGAGAAACTCCCCCAAGGTGGATGTGGTTGTCGGTCTTACCCAATGTTCTAGAATCGCATCATGGTGGTGATGTTGTCGTTCATCGTCGTGGTGTTTTGTCTTAGTTCTTGTACTGCAGTGGCGTGGTCATGGTTCCACTTTTGTTGTTGTTCCACGAGTTATCCATGTTCTGCTTGCGTATTCTGGATGTCGAGGAGGGTGTTGTCGGTACGGGTGAAGAAGACGCCGGCCTCTTGGTAGTAGTCGTTCGTGAAAGCATAAGAGGTGTCGGAGTACCGTCCTGCATCGAATTGGGGCTGGGGCCTAGGCCCTGAAGCTCCATATGGATCAGTGGAGTACCTGCCCATACTAAAAGGCGGGTTTGTCCACTCGTGATCTTAGCCCTCCGGCCACGTCTCCTGTGTTGGCTCCTGCGGCTAAGCATGTCGAACCCATGGGTCCCGAAGGACTTAGGGGTTGTAGTCACAGTAATGCAGGTGCGCTGCTTCTTCCGGCCCGGGATCAGCTCCATACCAGGTGCATTCTTGATGGGTGGTCATCCTTTCGGATGCCACTCGCTATGGAGCTCTCTAGTTTATCGGTGCCACTATAATCTCAATCAAATAATTTTGAACGACATAGAGGCCAAGGTTCGGGTTAGGTAACCGAATCTTGCCTTTATTATCGTATAACATATACATTACGTTCCTCTCTTTTTTCAGCATCCGAGCTTGCCTAAATGTGTCATAGCCATGATAAATTCGTAATTCGTCAATGAATTCCAATGACGAGTTTTCTAGCAAGTTAAGACTAGAGGCTAGACGAGTGATGGGTGAAGTACAACCGACAGGTCCCTGAAGACTAGGTATACTAAGCCAATGAGAAACCAAAAGAGTAATAGGTGAACTGAGTATTTTATTTATAGCAGCATAAAGAAGTTGAGTCTCCTACTATTACTTTTCTAATATCATCGCGATGGAAAAGATTGTACCCGAGCCATCTGTGGAACATCCTAAGAGTGGGGTGTTCTATGTCGCTAGTTCGGGCTTGACTATAAAACTCATCCCTAGATATCTCTCTCCAGAACTGGTGTCTCTCAAAATTGGGCAAATCAGAGTCAATGTCCAGGATGCATCTTGAAGAGAAACCGAGGTGGTCGCTCAATTCTCTCCAAGACAACATAATGTCCTGTTTGAACATCCGAAAAGCGATTCCCCCTCATAATATTGCAAAGTGCAAAGAAATTCAAGGGTGAGGAGACGGGAACCCAGCTCAGTTATGTCCCAAAAGTTTGTCCATCCCACCATCTGGAAGATCAAGTCAAATTCGGTATCCATACCTTTTTCTTGTAGCAGGATAGGATCAAGAGTGGGGGTGTGAATAAAATCCTTGTTCTTCAGCTGCTGGAAAACTTCCTTCTCCCTGCGAGTCTTTAGTCCAAGGTCTCCTGTCTTGAGGAGGACCTTAACTCGCGGACCAGATGAAGATGACGGAGCTTGCAGGGGTGTCGGGTCGACGCTCATCTCTGACTAGTGTGAGGAGTGTCGGGATGAACTCCTTGTACTTATGCTCTTGAGGGTCTTAACCACGTTCTTTACCTTCTTGAACATCGTGTAGACAAAAGTTGACACAAACACAACTAGTGGAAAATGTTTAAGGTCAGCTGTCCGAAATATCAGTAGTCCAGGGGTTAGTTATCCGAAACAAGTTTTAATTTTGGCGGCACTTCCCCTTATACAACTTTTAATTTCGCTTTGGACAGCAGGGTCACTACTTAATAATGAACCTTGCTCTCTTACTCCTAGGCTACCAAACTTACTTTCACTCTTTTCTTCCCCTCTACTCTCCTTCTCACTTCACTACTAGAGCTCCTCCTCTAGAAACCGAGAACTGAAGTGTGCGTGGGTTTTCTGGAATGCTTGTGTGATGGAGATGGAGGCAGGAGGTGGCAATTTATAGGAGGAAGGGGGGACAGGGCGAGCGCCCTCTGCAGGTGGGCGGGCGCCCACTTCTAGTGGCTATCCTGGCTGCCCTTTCTCTACTCCCTCCTTTGCTTAGTCTTTACGCCAAAAGATGACTCATGGGTGGTGGTTGGACGGTGGAAGTTGTCTGGTGAGTGGAGATATGTTGGTGGATCAAATAATGTGATGGGATGTGTGTGAGGTGTGGTGTATGACATGTGGGACCTAAGGAGTGTGGGTCATGCTTCTAGAAGGTTGCTATAATATAATGCAGAAAAAACTATGAAAATTTGAAACTTATTTGAAAATGATCATGGAAAAATATTTTTGTGCCTCCACAATAATTAATAAGTGTGGGTTGTTCACACACCATAAATATTATTTATATGGGGCTTTTCATTATTATGATAATGCTATGAATAAATATGGATAATGCAAGAATTAATTATGCAAGAATTTAAACGATGTGGATAAATACCGATTTACCTCCCGGCGAGGGTTTGGGATTTTTAGGTCCCCCAAGCTAGACCTTCAAATCTTTTAATCTTCTGAATTACCTTCCTCCGGAGATGGTGTCTCCAGTGGTTCTTCTTCATGAACTTCCTTCACTGTAGAGTCTCTCTCTGATCTGGGCTTGAATGTGAAGTGTTCTTCTTGTCCGTTTATGTTGAATTTGATTTCTCCCTTCCCGACATCAATGTGGGCATTGGCAGTGCTCAGAAATAGCCTTCCAAGGATGATGGATGTTGACGGTCCTTAAGTACCAAATATAATCATCAAATAAATAAAGAAAAGGATCCAAATGCAACCAACACCCAGACTTAGGGTTTTAATTGACAGAATTCCACGAGTTTTGGTGTTTGTCTATTTCTACAGGGGGTTATCAGGAAATATGGAAGAAAGGCCCACACGTCGGGTTTACATAGAGATATTAACGTGCCGCGCAATTTTCTATCATCTAGAAGACTCCAGAAGCCACGGGAACGAACGGGAAGGCGAACGGGCCCGGGGGTAGGGCGCCCGCCCTCCCCCCTTGGGCGCCCGCCCTGGTACAAGCACCAATCACAGAATGGAGTACACCATTACAAATATCTCGTCGAGCTGATCGAAATGCATATATTATTTGCTATACTTGGAGTACGGAATCAAGAGATATTAATAAAAGAAGGACTCCACATAAAAGAGCTGCGGGATTAATTGGGCCCAAATCAGATTTTAGTCCATTAAGGCCTATGTGAATTTTAATGAGATATGGTGGAAAGTTTAGTACCACATCGCCTGCTGAACCAAAAATGCACAGAGGAGGAGGACTATATAAGCAGACCCCCTGGCCCCTGGAGGAGACAAGAAGTTATCATAGAGTTGAGGGGTGCCCTCGAAGGAAAACCTCTTCTCTAAATAATATTTCTTTTTAGGCTTAGCATCCAATGTAAAGTAGAGATAGATCTTCTAGTTTCAACTAGATTGAGAGAGATAGAGTGGAGGTGTAGATCAGAGGAAGGCCGGCTTGTCGGTGTCTACTCCGAGTTGTACCTGCGGGATCAAGTCTTCTAATCCGAGGCTTGCTCCTAAGATTCTTTAGTAATTCGACTTCTAATTCTAGTAAGTTCTTGTTTTATTGTTCTTTAGTTTATGAGTTTACTTTAATCCTCTTCCGGTTGAGTATTAGAGTAATCATTGCTAGCGTAAATGTGGTGTTTAGGCTAGGGTACTCATAGATATCCCCTGACTAGCTGGACTGTGGTAGTAGCGAGGAACGTGACATTTCCGAGTTACCTTTGCATCCCATATCTTGTTAGCAGGACGGGTAGGTTTATAGGTGCAGGTCGAACATCCTCTGTGGTGTCTAGATTCCGTGAGCCTCTCCAATAGAACAGCAGATCATCCTTACCAAAGTTAGAACGAGACTACGGTTGCAGTCTTCTCTATACATCGCTCACATCGAGAAACATTCTTTGTAGCCTAAAGGGATAGTAGCAATAGATTTGGGTAGTCAGATGCACCCTTTCTCCCAGTGGTAAAAATATAAATACGATAACTCTGGATAACCTCCCGGGTGAAATGCTCACCGATATCCGTGCGCTTGCGGATCATTTCCTGATTGCGTTACCAAATATCAACAATGGACACTTGTGAGTCGGGACTCATGTCCAGTACCACGAAGTCTACTGGCATAAGGAAATCTCTGATCTTGACTGGGATGTTTTCAGCGATGCCCATCGGGTGTCGAACTGATTGATCTGCTAGTTGCAGGCACATTGATGTTGGTTCTAGGTTCGCATGCTCAAGCTTCTTGTAGACTGATGTTGGCATCACACTAACACTTGCTCCGAGATCACAAAGTGCATTGTTGAAGTGTTGGTTTCCGATCAAGCAATCAATGGTGGGACATCCTGGATCCTTCTTCTTCCTTAGTGGTTTGTTGAGGATGGCCGCACTGCATTCTTCTGTCAGCTTGATAACCTCAGTGGTGGGCAGTGGTCTCTTCTTGTTAAGAATATCTTTGATGTACTTTGCATATGTGGGTACCTGTATGGCATCAAGCAGAGGTATGTTGACATATAATTTCTGAATGACCTCTACAAACATACCAAACTACTCATCCGACTGCAGTCCTCTGTTTCTTCTAGGAAATGGCAAATAGTTGGTGTCGTAAAAATCTTTCCTCATTTCTCCAGCTCTTGGTGGTTGTAGCAGATCTTCTGCTTCAACTGGGCTTTCTTCCTCTATCACTGCTGGTTGCACTGGTGCTGATGTTCTCTGTTTCTCTTTTGGGTATGGGGGATCCCTGGTGGCTTTGCCTCCTCTAGTAGTTATGTTCTTTACCTGCTCAATGTTAGTGGCAACAAGCAATGCAGCAGCAGCTAGCTTTATTAATTTAAGCTCTGCCCTTTTATTAAGAGTGTTTTGCTCATCAAAGGCAGTTAATAGAAAATCCATTTTATTGTGTATATCTTTTAGAGATGATTCATTTGTATCTAGCATTTGTTTAACTTTATCATTAGTTTTGGTTTGTTGAGCAATTATCTCTTTTAATGAAAGTTGCTTGAAAGTGTTACCTGAATTCACACCTTTGCTATTGGATTGACTCGAAGTGGGTTGATATTTGTATACTGTCTCAATGGCCCTTTGATCTTCTTTGAACTTGGCCCTCTGGTCAATCCAATGGAGCAAATTTTCCATCTTGGTTGATAGTGCATTTACTTCTTCTAGTATTTCTTCAGTTTGATGACAATGTTGAGCTTTATCTTGGAACCAGCTTTGATTTTTTGATATCTTATCCAAAAGCGTTTTTACTTTTCTGATTGTAAGCTCCAAGAATGATCCTTTAGCAGATGCATCTAGGCACTCATGAGCCTTCTGGGTTAATCCATGGTAGAAGGTCTGCATAAGTAACCATCTGGCCATTCCATGGTGAGGACAATCTGATATGTATCCTTGAAAACGCTCCCAGGCTTTTGAAATGGTTTCTGTCTTCTGCTGTTGGAAATAGACAATATTTCCTCTTAAGGCAGCTGTTTTTCCTATAGGGAAAAACTTTGATAGAAAGGCATGTGACAAGTTCGTCCAGTTGTTGATGTTCTCTTGATGGGTGTAGAACTACTTCCTCGCTTTCCCTTCTAGTGAGAATGGAAAGAGGCGAAGCAGTATGACGTCTTTGTCGACTCCGTTGATGTGGATTGTGCTTCCAATTTCTAAGAAATTATGCAAGTGTTCACTAGCATCTTCATGTGCCTTTCCACTGAATTGTGTAGCTTGCACCAAATCGATGAGGCTTGACTTGAGCTCAAACTCGGGTGCTCCTTCTTCTACTTCAAATCTTGGACCAGTTGGAATGTTCTCAAGACTTGGAGCAGAGAATTCTCGCAAGGTCTTTTGTGCCATAGCTTCAGCAATTGGTAGGTAGCTTCTTCTTTATTTCTTGATTGCTTTGGTTCTGATGATGAAGAGTTCAATGTACCAAAGTCAATCCTGATATACCTTGTATAAAAATATAAACATAGAAAAACAACAGGGTGAACCTGCCAAAGTAGAGGTGCCTTGTTATGATTTCTCACTTAGTAGCTGTTTATGCAATTATTTCTCCATAGTCTAGTCTAATATTTTATGTGAATAACCTTGACTGACTTCCTGACTTTCCTTACCGTTCCCCGGCAACGGCGCCAGAAATGCTTGTTGACACTTACTAACACCACTTAAATACTAGGTTGTCATCCCCAGCATGGTGCCAGAGTGTACAAAGGTATTTATGAATATGAAGGCTCTCTAGAAAATAATCTATTCTATCCGCAAGCGCACAGATAAAATACCTCATTGTAGCATTTCACCAGGAAAAGTATTCCGGGTATCGTTATTTATATTTTGCTTAAGAGAACGGCGAAAATGAAAACAGGGGTAAAATCTATCAAGGCATAGACTAGAGATAAACTTACAAGAACATGATTACTAATGAGGAACTCTTGACATAGTCACTTGCTTTGGCAGGGGGTAAGCCATAATAATAAAGATAATGAAATATAAGCTCATGGGTAAATAACACAGCGATTAGAAATATACTACTCCACATAAATGTAAGGTGACGTCAGATTAGCTAGAGAATGGATTCTAAGTATCTACTATCTACTAAGTCACAATCTACTCTAGTTATCTACAAGATCATATATAGCATAAAAGACTCTTTATTCATGTATAAGGAACATTGCTAAAGTAAATCAGAACATCGCAAAACTTACTCCGCAATACAAATTCTGCCTGTCCTATCAACGGAGGGTGGACTATATAAGAATCAATGAAGTTGTCACCATCGCGAACTACCACATGACCCAGCCAATAGGATACATTTGCAGGTAAATAATATCTAAGCACCACGCCCACATATGATCTACCACTTAACTCCCTCGAGTCAAGAGCTAAGCGCTTTGCAAACTTATACATAAACTCATTAGCAATCATAACTATATCAAATATAGAACTAGAGCAAACTAAGAACATAAGAAATAGAGACATAATGCAATTAGAATAAAGTATTAGAGAAAGATATGAAATAATACCAATCTTTATTGATGAAGATCCGAAATCCAGAGCGCTAGGCTCTACTTCTCTAATTCTATCTAATCAATCCTATAGAACTTGAAGGAATTGAGAGTAGCTAGTTCTAATTCTCTATGGGAGAGAAGTTCTAAAACCCTAGCTTTGATGGCTTCCTCTGATGATGATTTCTCCTCCTCCCCTGGGGTGGAGAGGCCTTGCTTATATAGCCCCCTCAGATGAATTTGAGCCGTCGGATCAAACCGACATTAATCGTACGGTTATTCTTGAAGATTAAAGGCGGTGGAGCACGATCCAGGAGACGAAGCCTGATTGGCTGCTGCAGGTGGGTGGGCGCCCAAGGGGGTTGGGCGGGCGCCCTACCCCCGGGCCCGTTCGGCCTCCCGTTCGTTCTCGTGGCTTCTGGACTCTTCTAGATTAAGGAAAATTGCGCGGTACATAATTATCTCGTTGTAAACCTGTCATGTGGGCCTTCTCTCCATATTTTCTAATAACCCCCTGCAGAAATAGACAAACACCAAAGCTCGTGGAATTCTGTCAGATAAAACCCTAATTCTAGATGTTTGGTGCATATTGATCCTTTTCCATGTTTAGTTGACGGTTAAATTTAGTACTTAAGGACCGTCAACAGCCCCTTCACTGGGCAAATGTCAGGGGCATCGAACGTGCCTCCCCAACATCCGATGATCAATGAGCAACCATGTGTCACTAGCCGTTTGAACTTAATCATTGCCACCAACAGCTAACTCGCACACACGCCTAACAGTCACACCGAATGCTCTGACAAACCACACCGAATGTTGAGCCTCAACACTGGACGCTACTCAGAGAGGTCCTAAACTCAGTTACTCGACGGGTGATCATCGGACGTGCCATAGCGTCCAACGCGTACACCATGCGAGAACTTGAGAAAATGCTTGCATGCGTTGGACACTCCAACGCCTGAGCGCCAGACACACTGACAACCCACGAGAACAACGCAATCTAGCAACACTATGTCAGACGCAGGTCTAGCATACAACACTACCGACCTCAGCGTCCGACGAGTGTTTCTCAGCAAGAAAGACTCTTGCGACTTCTTTGAAACTTTATTTCAGCGCAATGGAAAATAGGCATTCTATTTCTATGAAAACACCAAATCCCATCTCACAAGCTCGGCTCAGCGGAAGGGAAAGAGGATCCCAAACCCCTCTCTACCTCTCAAACTCTACCTCCTTTGAAAATGTGCCAACACCACCATGTGCATGTGTGTTAGCTTTTCACAAATATTTTCCCGAAAGGAGTTAGTCTCTCAAACTTGTTATAGCACTCGATCCTAACACATATGCAAAGTTAGATCGCTCAAGTGGCACTAGATGACTGATATGCAAATAAGTTTTCCCCTCTTGATAGTACAGCCATCTATCCTAAATCCAGCCATCAACTTCTCTACACACCTATGACCGGTGAAATTGAAATGCCCTAGGTTGTACCTTTGTCTTGCGCTTTCCATTCTATCTCCTCTAATGTTGATGCAACACATGCACCAACCAATCACCAAATGATATGATCCACTTCATATCATCACATGACCGTATTGGTTCATCGATCTTGACCTCACTTGCTCTTACCATTGCCTCGGTCCATCAACACCAAGTCTTGATCAAGCTTGACCATCACATGTGGTCCCTCGCTTCAAAGCCTCCGACTTGCACTTCACTCTAGCAACCGGTCCATCGAGCCAAGCCTCATATTGATCTTTTCCACCTTGGTCACATGACTCCATGTCATGTTTCATATGCAATGAGCTCCTTCATTATCACATATTCACCTATGGACTAATCTCCTGTGTATCTCACATAAACACGTATTGGTCCACCTAAGTTGTCAATCAATTACCAAAACCAAACAAGGACCTTTCACCTAGGTGGTCGGCTATGAAGTCTAGATCCCCAAAGCATAGAGCTTGGTTAGGGAGAAGACTAAGAGTGGGCATTGGCCCATTGCCACTGGTGGGCTTGATGCTTCCAAAGTGAATACAGCCACTGGGGGTCACGCCATGAGTGAGTCTAACATAGGTGTAGCGAGCCATCACTTCCTTCTTGAAAAAGAGAGTGTTCGATTGTCCCCTACCTAGTGTGCCAACTATAAGTGTTTTGTCAACCAATGAGTGAATTTATACGTGTGTCGCACTACTCTAGGAAGACAATGGTAGCATTCAAAGACCCAAGGAATTATACTGGTTCAGGCCATAGCCCTATGTCTAGACTCAGAGAAAGATCGAGTGTGTGTTCCTCGGTTGAATGTTCTAAAGTTCCTAAATAGGGTATGTAAGAAGAGTAATAGAGGTAGGAGAGTAGGGATGGACTGCTCAAATGAAGTCTCAAGAGTCCATCGCCTTAGAAGGGTGCCCTAATTGCTCTTATATAGAGTCAGGGGCTAGGCCACATACAAAGAGGTAGGTTCTCCCAGTCGTGCAGTCATGAGCTTGAGGGAGGAATAAAACTAGTGAACTTGGCTTGCAAGGAAGATTGCCTTGTCCTGCGCCAGTGCACATCCTAGCATGGTTATCGTCATGGCCTTGTGCCTAGTC
Organism: Sorghum bicolor; assembly: GCF_000003195.3. Taxonomy (NCBI): domain Eukaryota; kingdom Viridiplantae; phylum Streptophyta; class Magnoliopsida; order Poales; family Poaceae; genus Sorghum; species Sorghum bicolor. The sequence continues at coordinate 11,212,814 of NC_012878.2, read as the reverse complement.
ACGGTATGGTGTGATGTGATACTATAGTTCCAGTCATGACGGCACTATTGACATGGTGTTGGTTCGTCAACTATCTTGTGCAATGTGGGCTTATCATGGCCTTCGTCATCGGCTTCGTCCTTGTAGAGGTGTTAGTTTGGGAGCAAGTGACCGCCCTTGGGTCATCGACATCTTTGCTGGTCCTAGAGCCAATGACCATGATCCCAAGCTTCGAGGTTGTGGCCTTCGTTGGCTTGGATTAGAAGTCAAGACCGCAGTTGTGAGCCTCATCCCATAGTAGGTGGGGTCATATGCCCATCCCATTGGGCCATATTTGGATGGTGGACCACTATACCTATCGTCACTATCCAATGTTGTTGTCTTGTTTGCGCAGCGTAGCGCAGAGATGGCGTATATTTGGACTGATGGGATAGCAATCTCCTTAGTCCTTGCAGAGCATGCGGGGTGTGCCTACCCTTATCAGAGCAGGCATGCTCTAGTGAAACTCAACCTCTCCTTATTCCTTTTGACGTTAGAACAGAGGAGAGGTTATGTGGCACATAGTGAGAAGGGAAGAGAGAGGTCGTGGTCGATCACTCGCCTTAGTGTTTGGCCTAAGTCCTTGTGATTTAGACAGGCCATGACTACTGGGCCTGAGTCAGCTTGGTTGCCACAGACCGCCTAAGTGGTTGTTGACACCAGATTTTGACGAGTAGAGACTACTTGTGGGGTCACTTTATTGGAGGAAAAATAGCTAGTTTGTTTGGATCAGCTAAATAAAGAACCGATTGACGGTAGCCGATCAAGACGTGTCGGGACTCGGCACGCAAGGGAAGAGAACATGTCGAACTTCATTAAGAAGGGAAAGATTGGAGTCCAAGTTATCTTTTATTTTATGAAATCGTGTTTTGTTAGGACTTGTGTTTAGGCTCCCAAGTTATAAATAACAAAGACCCGATTATTGTAAGGGATATATCCAATCATTACAACAAAACTTTTTTTGGCTCTAGCCATAAACCTAAGAGTAGGAGTAAAGTAGATCTCGGCAAGACCTTCAACGAATCAAGCTGCATCGGTTGATTTCGACCTTCGATTTGCTTGTAAGTATTGCTATGGTTCACATCTTGTTTCCACGGCTGCATCATTTGCCCTTGTGGTGGCTTGATTTGAGCTATTTATCAGTTTAGATCTTATTTGTAAGGCTGTATTATTTTAATCTCTTATAAGTAATTGATTTAGACTAGTTATCGGCTCAGTTGGATCAGCAATCTAGTAGATTCATCAAGTTATCAATATTGTTTATATTTAATAATTTATTTATTACAACAATATTACTGCCCAATTAAGATTTAACACATCAGATCAAGCCTTAACTTTGTTAAGATCATACTATTTTAATAAATTATCATGAAATACGATCATCACTAAAATAGTCAATCAAGTTTGTTTTAGCTGAACTGTGGATCTCGATTGTAACATGTTGTGCATTCGAGATATTTATTTGATCATAGTTAATTTAGAATTGGAATAGTTCTAGTTTAATAATATTTGTTATTGGTTATATTTTCAAACCCCACTGTCAAATATGCTAAGCTAAGTTTACCTAAATCCAAATTTGACTATGATCAAATAAATAGATTTTATTCGTGCTTCATAGACCCTGTATCGGCTAATTAGCCGATCTAGTCAGGCCTTTACGAGTAGTGCGCATGTATAGATTTACTTAGACACTAAGTAAACTAGTAATGTTTATTGAATCTATTGAAGTCCGCTAGCCTTTAGGCCAGATGAAAATAGATTTAATATACTTGCAAAAACAATTTATTAAGACCACTGGCCTTTAGACTAGTCTTGGTAAGTTATGATTTATTCGATAAATGAGCTAGATGAGTACATGTGATATACCCTTCTAACATAAACTTTGTATCGACTAATTAATCAATTCAGTTACACTTTGTTCGTAGCATGTTTGCATGCTTTGCTTTAAATACAATTAAGTTCATTAAATGTGCTCAGGTTATATTGCAACATCGTATCAAAAAATGATTCTGTATTTGCATATTCATTTAATATATTTTATGAACAATCATCCCATTATTATTCAACATTGCTAAGAGTTGACTTTTTAGTCAATTTCCTATAGTTAATGGCTATTTTAAGTCATATATTCTAGAACTGTCTGTCAACAACAAGCAACTTCTACAATTTGACATTTGCTTTCCCTTGTCAATTGCAGGTCAAATTGACTAGCACACCAAAGATCCAAGTCACTAGACTCAGCTCGCGTGTTGAGGCTCAGAAGATCAAGAACTCTAGCTTCTGCACGATTTCTGAGAGCCTTCAAGTGTGTTACACAAAAGACCAACTTTTTGCACTAACACATTTTTGACACGCCTAGTAGGACAACAATCATCAACATGGACAACGAGAACGTTCTGAATATCACTTTGGATGAGCTCTTTGATAACCTGAAGGAATTGATCACTAGTGTTGTCAATCAATATCAAGAGAAGTGTTTGTTGTCCTTCAGCAAGAATAGAGACATGAAGGTAATTCAGAAAACTCTTCTTCCAAGAGTAATCATGAAAGAAGAACGTGATCCAAATCTTTAGGTTCAACATGATGCTATGTATAAGACTATCAACAAAGCTATAATTGCAACTCTGGCCAATTACAATGAGATTTTCTTAAATGACATAACTAATACCATCAAAGGAAGCTTTAAGTCTGAACATAGAGAATAGAGGCCCAACATATTCTATTCCTGGTGGAAACAAGCAAGCATTCATAAGGCAAAAATAAGGAGAGCAAGCATCTGGGGAACACCCAATAGGAAATTATCGTGCCAATGGAGGCAACACTGTCCAACAGTCAGTGCAACAATTGATAATAGATCATAATATTGGTCATTTAGCTATAAAATTGCTCCTCAAAATAGAAGATTTATTAGATACTTTGTTGACACCGTTTTTGGACACGTATCTCTGGACGCGTATTTGAGAGCTGATAAGGCGTGAATCGGCAGGCGAATAAAGTGTTGGCTGGTTGACAGGAGAGTTGCCGATGAAGGTCGATACTGATGGCGAAACAACAGGATGAAGCCAAGTCCAGGAGCGGTGGTGGATTTATGCCGATGACTAATGTTGATGGTTGCCGATGGCTACGGAAGATGATTTACTGATGGATACAAAAGGGGGCGCAGGGATCGATGATCAGATGGTGATGATGTGCCGATCGGTTTTGGTGGAAAATTAATGTTTTCCATAGTTTTTAGAGTTTGCTTTGCATACGGATTCCGTTCAATTTAGAATTTGAGTCCTAGTCGTGTCTGGTTGTAACTCTTTTGGCCAGGGTATAAATGTAGACCCTGTGACAATGTAATGAAGACACAATCAATCAAACACAAGTTTTTACATCTATTCCAGCATCTACTTTTTCGACGACTTTGTGAACTCGTATATTTTCCTTTACTTACGAGTTCTTAGGAATTCATCGAGTCAATCTCGGCGAGTTCTTGAGTTCCGCGTGAATACCTCTTGGCCGCGACATCCGGGCGCATTGCTGTTGTCGGGACCAAAGTTTTCGAGTTATCACCTTTGTCGATTATAAGGTCAAATCGGCTGGCACGCCTTAACGTTGAAATCGGGCATTAGCCCTTTGTGTTTGTAGATCTACTTTTGCACCAACACATCTTTTGGCACGCCTAGTGGGACTGAGATTCAACATCGAGATCAACATGTTGAATACCGATTTTAACTTGGAGAACGTCATCCCTGTGACGGAAGCCAATCTCAGTGATGAACAAAAGCAAGCTATGGCAGAAGCTATGGAGGACTACAAGTAGTCATGCTTGAAATCCTTTAGTATCAACAGGAGTGGTGAGGTGATCCAAAAGGAAGCATTGTCGATGCCTCGGCAAATTACTTTTGAAGCCAATCCTGGTAAACTGCAAGAGATGGTTGATAGTGCTGTCAATCGTGCTCTGATCAATCAATCTGGTGTACTGTCCAATACAGTTTTCAATGTTGTGGCTAGAACTTTCAAAGAAGGACAAGTGCCACCATCTTATGTGGGTCCTGCCTATCATCAGCCAGGGTCATCATCGGTTACGGCTCCATCGGCTACTACAGCCATTGCGGGTACGGAGGTTACTTCTCCTCCAAGCACAATAGGGATGACTAACGCACAATCTACAACTATGACGACTAATCCATCGACGTTAGAGGAACAAGTCAAAATCGCTACAGATTTATTGGCATCGGCAATGTCAGGGTCTCTGTTTAAAGGCTCTGAAGTTCCTCCTAATTGGTGGGGATATGGTATGCCCCCAGAATTTATGGCAAATAGCGCAGGAACATCTCAAGTGGCTGATATGACAAGCAAGGCTCCCATGGCATCGGCACCCCCAGTGTCGCTGATGACTCAAAATCCCTAGTATTCTACAACTACTACTGCAAGACCTTTTACTGGGAATTCTCAGATACCAGCGTACCAGATGCCAAACGCATCGGCAGATCCAATGCCGACGCAACAAAGGTTTATGACACAGCCAGGGTATGTCAATTCAATGATGATGCCCAATTATCAACCATCGGTAGGACCTACGCTGATGAATGTTAACCATGGACGGACAGGGCAGTTTGTCTGTCCACAGATGCCTCAGCAGAATCATCAGGTTATGGGATTTCAACAGGGACCAATGCAACCTGGATTTCAGAATCAAGGGTTGATCAACCAGCCGATGAATCTTGGTCAGCAAGTTGGCGGTCAACAGGCGATGGTTAATCCTGTGTTCCCTGGAGATTGTGCGCCACATAGACATGTGGAAGCTTATCAGCAGGTGCCAGATCCACAGCCAGTTCATCGGCAATATACTGATGCCTATTAGGCCGATAAGATAGCTGAGGTGATGAGAGATCAATTTGGGATAAAACCCAAAGTCAACACTTACTCTTATCGGACACCATATCCTCCTACGTATGACTTAATCCCGCTTCCAAATCGGTACAAGGTGCCAGATTTCACCAAATTTTCTTGATAGGATGATACGTCAACCATGGAGCATGTTAACAGGTTCATCATCTAGTGCGGGGAAGCTGCTAATAGAGATGAGTTAAGGGTTCGTTTATTTTCATCATCTTTGTCTGGGTCGGCTTTTACTTGGTTTATTTCATTACCTCCGAACTCAGTAATTACTTGGGCCGACCTAGAGAAACAGTTCCACAAATACTTTTTTTCTGGAGTTCATGAGAAGAAGATTACCGATTTAGTCAGGCTGAAGCAACGCAATGATGAATCGGTTGAAAGCTTTGTGCAAAGGTTGCGAGATGTCAAGAATAAATGCTATAGTCTGGTTCTGGACGATCGGCAGCTAGCAGATTTGGCTTTCTAGGGATTGTTGCCACATATCAGAGACAAGTATGCTTCTCAAGAGTTCGAAAGTCTGAGTCATTTAGTGCAAAGGATTTCTGACCAAGATATTAAAGCTTTTGAACCTAAAAGAGCATGGAACAAAAAGGTGTCATTTGTCGATGAGGCAACAAGTTCAGATTCTGATGAAGAACCAGTCATCGGCTTGGCAGAGTGGGTGAAGAATAAAAAGACGATGTCTTGCCCTTTTGGACATAAAGAACCAGAAAAGTTTGCGTTTGATATTACCAAAGCTGATAGGATATTTGACTTTTTGCTTCAGGAAAGGCAAATTAAGTTGTCACCCAACCATGTGATTCCATCGTCAGAAGAGTTGAAGAAGATCAAGTATTGCAAGTGGCATAATGCAACATTTCATAGTACAAATGAATGCAAGGTTTTCAGGCAACAGCTGCAATCGGCCATAGAGTCTGGTAGAATTAAGTTTGATAGCTCCAAAGCTCAAAAGCCGATGAAGATTGACCAACATCCTTTCCCTAGGATGCTAAGGGAAAGACTAAAGTCTTGACATCAGAGGCGGCTGAGAGAAGCGCATCGGTAGATCCTCAGCACCAGATTACTGCCAATGATGCTAAAGGCAAGGGTTTGCTCCAAGAAGGAACCAGCTCATGGAGGCCTCCTCGAACTGGTATTGTGATTACTCATAGAAGGCATCGGGAAACCTGGCAGCAGCGTGAGGATCGGTATCGATGCCAACAGGAGGATCGTCGCCGGGAAGAAGAAAGATACCGACAAAAGTGGAATCGGCATAAAGATCACTAGAATTGTCCATTCTTCATCCACTGTTGGGAGCAAAACATCAAGCTACCAACTGTTAGAGACTGCCCTGAGTGCAATGGCTATAATCGGTATGATAGACCAAATCGGCAGTACCAGAACGATGATCGGCATTTTGATGGGCCGATTAGAGGAAGGGCCTCGGTTCATGATCGGCTAGGGGGCAGACTCAGTGTGCATGACAGACTTGGTGGGCGTATCGGGTATTTTCCCAGAAACCAAGAGGAGCTTGAGGAGATGGCGGATGCGCGGGTTCCCGATGAGTTTAGATTTTGCACAGATGCTAATACTTATCGGGTGGAATCAAGAGAAAATCATCGTCAATCGGTAAGACAACCACAACTTCCTCTGTGGTGTCCAGAGAGGTTGACAAGGACACAGAAGAGGAGGTTGCAGCGGGAGCGACAGGAAGAACTAAGTAAAGGAGAGAATTCTGCCAAGTCTGGAGATCGGCAGCAGTCAGATCCTAAGGGAAAAGGTCCATCGACAGACGTTAATATGGTGTTTATGTTGCCAATGGAGTTTCTTGCACCTTTCAGTGATGATGAGGGGGTAGATTTTACCGATCAGATAGCTCAGTTGGATCTGGATCCGATGACGGCTATTTTTGAAAAGCCAGCGGATGATGAGAGACAACATCTTAAAGCTCTGTTCGTCAAAGGTAGGGTTGATGGACAGCCGATAACCAAGATACTTATTGATGGCGGGGCTGCTATCAACATTATGCCATATGCAGTCTATCGGAAGCTTGGCAAAGGAGATCAAGATTTGACCAAGACCTATATGATGTTAAAGGATTTTGAAGGAAATGTGTCTCTAGTCAAAGGAGCCATATGTGTTGAGTTGACCATTGGCAGCAAAACCTTGCCGACAACTTTCTTTGTCATCAGTGGAAAGGGTGCTTATAATCTACTGTTGGGGAGAGATTGGATTCATGCCAATTGTTGCATCCCATCTACAATGCACCAATGCTTGGTTCAGTGGGTAGGTGACAAGATTGAATTGTCCTAGGAGATTCTTCATATGTCATTGCATCAGCAGAGGCAGATACTTATGAAAAGACCAGATGCATTTCAGGGGAGATTTGGGAAAAAGATTTTCTCAAAGTTGCCGATTATGAAATTCCATCAATCCAAGCAGTCGGTTCTGATGAAGAGTTTTAATGGATAGGTTTGTCGATGATGGAAAATTAGGCCAGGGGTTTACATCGGCCGATGATTTAGTAGAAGTAGATATAGGTAATGGTGATAGGCCAAGGCCTACTTTTATTAGTGCTAAGTTAGATTCTAAGTGTAAGCAACAGTTAACTTATTTATTAAAGGAATATAAAGATTGCTTTGCTTGGGATTATACCGAGATGCCTAGTTTAGACCGATCGATTGTTGAACATCGGTTACCTATCAAATCTGGATTTCGGCCACATCACCAGCCAGCTCGCCGATGCAATCCTAATATCCTTCCTGATATTAAGGCCAAAATAACTAAATTTATTGAAGCTAAATTTATTCGGCAATGTCGGTATGCCGAGTGGATTTCTAATGTTGTTTCAGTTTACAAAAAGAATGGGAAGCTTCGTGTGTGCATTGATTTCAGGAATCTTAACAAGGCTACACCGATGGATGGTTATCCAATGCCAGTTGCCGATTTACTAGTTGATGCTGCAGCTGGACATCGGATTATTAGCTTTATGGATGGCAATGCAGGATATAATCAAATATTCAAGGCTGAAGAAGATATTCCAAAGACTGCATTTAGATGTCCTGGTCATGTTGGCTTGTTCGAGTGGATAGTCATGACCTTTGGCTTGAAAAATGCTGTTGCTACTTATCAGAGGGCTATGAATTTTATGTTTTATGAATTCATCGGCAAATTGGTGGAAATCTATATTGATGATGTGGTGGTTAAGTCTGGAGATTTCACAAAGCATCTTGCCGATCTACGAAAGGTGTTAGAGTGCACAAGGAAACATGGTTTCAAGATGAATCCTAATAAGTGTGCATTTGGTGTATCGGCAGGATAATTTCTTGGTTTCATGGTGCATCAGAGAGGAATTGAAATTAGTAGGAGATCTATTGATGCTATCAACAAAATAGTTGCTCCCACCAATAAGACTAAACTCCAATCTCTGATCGGCAAGATAAATTTTATTAGGCGATTTATATCTAACTTGTCTGGTAAGATTCGTGCTTTTAGTCCTTTACTTAAGTTGAAAGCCGATCAAGAGTTTGTATGGGGAAAAGAGCAACAGTCAGCACTAGACAAAATTAAGAATTATTTGACAAATCCTCCAGTTCTGATTCCACCTCAGCAAGGAAAACTTTTCAAATTGTATTTATCTACCGATGGAATGGTCATCGGTTCAGCTTTAATTCAAGAATTTAAAGGGAAGGAACGTGTGATTTATTATTTAAGTAGAAGACTGGTTGATGCTGAGACAAGGTATCCGGCAATTGAAAAATTGTGTTTATGCTTATACTTTTCATGTATTAAGTTGAGGCACTATTTGTTATCGGCCGAATGCACCGTTATATGTAAAGATGATGTGGTCCGGTACATGCTATCTATGCCGATTATGAGTGGTAGAATCGGCAAATGGATTTTGGCGCTGACGGAATTTGATCTGCGTTATGAATCGGCTAAGGCAGTTAAAGGGCAGATTATGGCTGATTTTGTGACTCAGCACTGCGGTATAGTGGGGACTTTGGAGATTATTCCTTGGACGCTCTTCTTTGATGGATCCACGTGTGACCGGGGGCCAGGAATCGGTATAGTAGTAATTTCTCCTCGGGGAAAGAAGTATGAGTTCTATTTGCCGATTGTTGCCACGTCAACGAATAATCAAGCTGAATATCAAACTCTGATCAAAGGGTTATAATTGTTAAAAGAGGTTCATGCAGATGCTGTTGAAATCTTCGGCGATTCTATGCTTGTTATAAATCAATTGGCTGGAATTTATGAGTGCCGAAGTGAAGTTTTGATAACCTATTATGAAAAGAGCATACAACTGTTAAGAGAATTCAAGGATTTCCGATTGGAGCATATTTCTCGATTACATAATGAAGAGGCTAATCGGTTGGCTCAGTATGCCTCGGGATATCAATCTATCTTAAATATGTTATCGGCAATCAGTGCCGATGATTGGAGAAAGGAAATCACTGATTACTTAAAAGATCCATCTAGGAAGGTTGAGAGGCATATTAGGTTTCAAGCTACTAAGTATGTACTCCTTGGAGAGGAGTTATATTATCGAACGATAGATGGAGTCCTACTCAAGTGCTTGGGTGATGATGAGGCTAAAAGCTTGATGGGCGATATCCATGAAGGAGTGTGTGGAGCACATCAGTTGGCTTTTAAGATGAAGTGGATGATTAGGAGAAATGGGTATTATTGGCCGACTATACTTGAAGATTGCTTTAAATATTTCAAAGGATGTCAAGGATGTCAAAGGTTTGGCAATATTCAAAGGGCACCCGCATCGGCCATGAATCCTATTATTAATCCTTGGCCGTTTCGGGGATGGGCTATTGATCTGATCGGCCAGATTTATCCACCATCAAGCAAGGGGCATAAGTTCATCCTAGTTGCCACTGACTATTTTACTAAATAGGTTGAAGCTATTCCTTTGAAGAAAGTAACATTGGCTAACATGATTGATTTTGTGAAAGAAAACATTGTTTGACGATTTGGTATTCCTCAAACAATCACTACCGATCAGGGTACTATGTTTACATCGGGAGAGTTTGATGAATTTACAATCGGTATGGGGATTAAAGTATTGAATTCCTCCCCTTATTATGCTCAAAGCCAATGGACAAGCCGAAGCATCTAACAAAGGGAATATTAAGCTCATTAAACGAAAGATTGAAGAAAATCCTAGAAGGTGGCATATATTGTTTAATGAAGCTTTGTGGTCATATCGGATGGCGTGTCATGGATCGACCAAAGTTTCACCTTATCAGTTGGTGTACGGACACGATGTTGTACTACCAAGGGAAGTTAAGACTAGATCTAGGCGGGTCTCTTTTCAAGATCAATTGGCTGCCGATGACTATGCTACTTTGATGAAAGATGAGTTGGATGATTTGGCAGAGCATCGGTTGAGAGCTTTGATAAGTATAGAAGAAAATAAAAAGAGAGTTGCTAGATGGTATGATAAAAAGGTAAAAGCCAAGGAGTTTGCCGACGGAGATTTAGTATGGAAATTAATTTTACCGATTGGGACTAAAAGTTCAAAGTTTGGGAAATGGTGTCCTAATTGGGAAGGTCCTTATCGGATAAATCGGTCTGCTCCTGGTAATGCTCATATTTTGGAGACTCTCGAAGGAGTTGAATTTCCCAGAGCATTGAATGACAAATATCTAAAGAAGTATTACCCAAGCATATGGGTTGATGCATAAAAGCTTGAGTGCCGATAACACTCCTATCGGCTCGATAAATGTATTTGGGATCATGCATAGTGTTTTAAAGTGCCGATAAAAGTCCTATCGGCTGGACCGAAATGAGCAGAAGTTTCTAAGAGCGGAACAAAACAAGCGGATGATGAAGAGCTCATGCATTCAGCAAGGCTTGGATGGCCGATATGGCGCGTAGGCGGATTTGGTCGGTTTCTTCTATCTCCCGGGTGTCCTCATCGGCGGAACCTTCCACTGGCTTCAGCTTCTTCTTCATCTGTAGCGCCTTGTGGGCTTGGGCGTTTCGTTCTTGCTGAAGAGTCTTGATCATATCGGACAGCTGGCTTTCTTCTTGCTGAGCTTGGGATAGGGCCTCTTCCACTTGCTTGAGCTCAGCTAGGAGGGCTTCCCTTCTTGCCGATAGGTCGGAAATCTTCTGCCTTAGTGTTTCCCCTGAAGACTGCAGGATACCGATACTCTTGTGTTTCTCATCGGCAAGGCGCTTCACTTGCATTACTTCCTCTGAGAGTTGGGCATGGGTGGCTCTATCGGCAAGACGCTGGGTAGCCTTTTGGTACTAGAGCTGACGGCTTTCCAAGTGTGCAGCTTGGAAAAGAATTTCTTCAGCATCGGTTTGAATTTAGCCACGAAGAGTCTTGAACAGAGCTTTGGCTGGATCGGAATCGTCAACCAATTGAGCAGTGTCTTGGTGTAATAGGGCCAGCAGGTCCTCGAGTTTGGCTCTGATTTCTGCCGATGAGATCCCTATTGCTTGGGAGGAGCTTGCTTCCTCGCCCTCATCATGAGAAATCTCGATGGCGAAGGAAAATAAGAAGATAAAAGTAAGTCATTTGATGGTTAAGTACTAGTGATAAAGAGATGGGGATTAGATGACTTACTTGCTTCAGAGCGATCTCATGTCGTTGGCTTGATGATGTCGTTGGTACTATGGGTTGGTCGGCTGAAGTTGCCAATGGAATGATATCAACTGAGAAATAATGATAGTAATTACAGTTTGAAAAAATAAATCCATCGGCGATAATTTTATGGTCAGTATTTTACCTTGAGGGGGTGTAGTGCTTGCCTGTTCTGAAGGGACAACCGATGATATGATTGGATCCACTAGATCAGCAGTTTGCTCATGGACGTCGGTTGGTGCTTCTTGAGGTTGAGGTGCTGGTCGAGAAGGGGACGTCGCTTGCTGTATTTGAATTTCTGGTGAAGAGGGGGACGATTCCACATGAATCGGCGACACTGGACGAGGAGGGGAGAGCGGTGCTGTCTTCTGGCGCTTTGGTTGCGACTTAGTACTCTTGGGGCCTTTTCTCTTGACTTGACTTTACTGGGGGCATCGGCACTTGTTTTGGTACTTCTGGTCTTTACCGATTTGATAGTTTGCTGTTATAATAAACAAGATTTCATGAGTTCAAATATGAAAAAATGTTGATGAAAATCTTGTTAGAAGATAAAAGTTACCGATGAGGTTCCCATAGCAGCCGATGTATCCTAAAAGGCTTATGTGAGTATGGAACAGAATCGGTATAAGCAAAGGAAATCAGAAATTTACCTTGAAAGCCTGTGTCAAGGTAGCAGCGGCAACCGATGGAGACGTCTTTGATCACTTGGTGGTCACCTTCTTGAAACACACATTCCGATGCATTAAAGTTGCCAAGCTCGGTGCATCGTGACCGATCAGAGAGATCGGGCCTGATGGAAGGAGCTCGATTGGCTTTCCACTCCTGCTGACTGTTGGCGGCAGATTGTCGACCTGTTTGAAAAAAGAAGGTGAGTTACCGATAAGGATAAAAGTAACAAAGAACTGAGGTATCGGTTTGAGACTTACAGTGTTTTCGGGGATCTTATACTTGGGGTCGATCATGCCGCGGTATGTCAGAGCCGATGTGCAGAACAGATGTTCTTTCCACTCTTCCCACCATTGTTTGTATGCCTGAGTGATGAAGAGAGCTGGGATCCATGCCGATAAATCAATGTCTGATGTATCGGCATTTGGCTCAAGCTGAGCTATTCTTATCCACTCAAGTCCGCTGGTTATGGTCTCCCTTGGCTTCACTACATCGGCATAACAGAGTCCAATCGGTAGCTGCCCAAAAGCCAGTTGACGAGCCAGTGCCGATGGGTTATAGAATTCATAAGTGGGGTTGGAATTCTTCCCACTGCCAAAGGTATTTACTGGTATGGCCCTTGGAGTGATAATTGCCATCATCAGGTCATGGTCCTTGTTGAGAGCGTCATCAAAAGGATGAAAAATGAGTGGAAATCTGGTTTCTGGATCTTCATAAGGCATCCATGCCAGCTGATCTTTGGAAAGGCCCTCGTAACGAGTTTGGAAGAATCGGCTAACCTGGTCTTTATTGCCACCAGTACCAGGTAGGACTATGGCAGCCTCACCATAATTTAAGGGTGGGCGAGTTGCCGATTCTTCATCAGCCAATTCGTGATCCTCGGCAATATCTCTGGGAAAGCGCTATGCGAAGAGGTCAAATCCAAGGCGTTTGTGCATGTGAACACTGAGCCACATGTTAATGAACCACCAAGGACCTCCTAAGTTGTCGATAGGTTGGCCTAATAGAAGCTTCTCTGCTACTTGATGGAGAAGGTGATAAGCAGAACCAAGCAAGTATCAGCCAAGAGGAAATTGGCCGCCATCGGCTAGTCTTTCTGCTGCCGATAAATAGACAGAGGTTGGTCCTACCGATCGGCCACAGAAAACGAACTTGTCTAACCACATGTTCAGGAAAACAACATGTTCCCTCTGACCGACTGGCCCTGTTTTTCAGTATTTCTGGATGTATCCTGACCAACCGCCGATGTTGCGGGTTTCTACTTTGCGCTCAGGTTTGCGATCATATAGATGGTTATCATCGGCTGTTGGTATGTTTGAACCAGTAAGCATGAACACATCAGCCATAGTAGGGGAAGCAGGGCCATGGCCAAACATGAAAGTATTGAGGGTGTCTGACCAAAAATACGAAGCTGCTATCAACAGTGATTCATTTCTTTCCATATCAGCAATGGATAGCCTAATGCACTAATCTAGTTTGCGCTCACCCCATTGGACTTCATTTGAGTTGCCGATTCTCAGGAACCAATCTTTCCACCCCTTGGTAGAACTGGGCTAGGAACGAAAGGTGCCTTTCTACAGATCTAATGAGAAGTTCTCAGCTCTAAAGGGGATCCTATTTGTTTCTGCATTTATCAAATCGGTAGGGTCTGGATTTCCCAGTGGACCAAGGCATTGAAAATGGGGTTGATCGGTGGGAATGACAATTTTATCGGCCAGTTCCTAAAGGTTTGGAGGTTGGGAAAACAGGGAAAGAGAAAGAGAATACTGAGTAAATAATTGTATGAAAAAAATCAAAAATGCGGAGAGAGGAAGAAAGGAGATGTTGAATTGACCTCAGGAACGACGAAGTTGATGGCCATTTCTTCCCGAAAGGAGGAAGGGATCGAAGACTCGGAAGATTGTTGGAGGAGATCCTTGCTGGAGTTCTTGAGTTTCTCGAACAGTGCCGCCGCCAGAAAGGTGGGATTGAGGATGGAGAATGACTAGATGGAGGAAGAGTACCTGAGAAGGAAGTATTTATATGACAAAGAAGGCAGGGGTATTTTTGACTTATCTCTTTGCCGTATCCGTGAAATCCGAGGGTGTTCAGGTGGATATGGTAACTGTTCGCACGATAATCAAGAGATTGCGCAGGTGATTTGACAGCAGGTGGTCATGATTTTGGAGATATCTTACTGTGCAAGATCTCCTGGTCGGCTCATCGGCAGTCTTCTCTAACGGAAATGTTGCCGATGAACGTATACTAGGGAGGTTCGGTTCGAGAAGTTGAGAGATTCGAGGCAACATTATTGGAGAGAATTTTGGAGCATTAATGATTTTATAATCCAAAATTGGGGGCATGTGTTGACACCGTTTTTGGACACGTATCTCTGGACGCGTATTTGAGAGCTGATAAGGCGTGAATCGGTAGGCGAATAAAGTGTTGGCTGGTTGACAGGAGAGTTGCCGATGAAGGTCGATACCGATGGCGAAACAACAGGATGAAGCCAAGTCCAGGAGCGGTGGTGGATTTATGCCGATGACTAATGTTGATGGTTGCCGATGGCCACGGAAGATGATTTGCCGATGGATACAAAAGGGGGCGCAGGGATCGATGATTGGATGGTGATGGTGTGCCGATCGGTTTTGGTGGAAAATTAATGTTTTCCATAGTTTTTAGAGTTTGCTTTGCATACAGATTCCGTTCAATTTAGAATTCGAGTCCTAGTCGTGTCTGGTTGTAACTCTTTTGGCCAGGGTATAAATGTAGACCCTGTGACAATGTAATGAAGACACAATCAATCAAACACAAGTTTTACATCTATTCCAGCATCTACTTTTTCGACGACTTCGTCAACTCGCATATTTTCCTTTACTTGCGAGTTCTTAGGAATTCATCGAGTCAATCTCGGTGAGTTCTTGAGTTCCGTGTGAATACCTCTTGGCTGCGACATCCGGGCGCATCGCTGTTGTCAGGACCAAAGTATTCGAGTTATCACCTTTGTCGATTATAAGGTCAAATCGGCTGGCACGCCTTAACGTTGAAATTGGGTATTAGCCCTTTGTGTTTGTAGATCTACTTTTGCACCAACAGACTTCAATACTCCACCGTATCAAGGAAGAGTGGCACCTAGTGAGGTACCTCTAGGGTATCATTATGTTTCTAAACATTACACTTTGAATGCTTATGAGAATCCTGGGTATCAGCACAATCCCTAGAGGAGTTAGAACATTGGCTATCAAGAACAGAATAATATGAATCAGCAACGGGCACCATTCCAGGTGGATCAGCTAATGAGTCAAGTGACAGATATGGTACAACGTCAATTCGGTTTAAAGCCCAAGAATACGTCAATCGCTTATAGAAAGCCATATCCAGCGTGGTATGATCACTGGCCTTTAGGCCAGGTAAAAATAGATTTAATATACTTACAAAAATAATTTATTAATATCGCAGGCCCTTAGTGAAAGGTCCTAATATGGCTAGAGGGGGGTGAATACCCTATTTAAAAAATCTACAAACTCACTAGAGCAAGAGGTTAGTAAATAACAAAGCGAAGCTTTTTGCTCTAGCTCTAAAGGGGTGTTTGCAAGCTACCTATCCAACAATTCTAGTTGATATAATCTCTAGGCACACAAGAGCTATGTAACTACTTACACTAGAGAGCTACCTAAAGTTTCTATACAAGTAAGTAAGCTACTCTAGTTTGCGGGAATGTAAAAAGAGATGGTTTGATCTTTATACCGCCGCGTAGAGGGGATGAACCAATCAATAATATGAAGTCCAATCAACGGGAGAAATCCAATGAACAATCACAATGGAGACACACAATTTTCTCCCGAGGTTCACGTGCTTAATGGCACGCTACGTCCCCGTTGTGTCGACCAACACTTGGTCGTTCGTTGGCTAAGAGGTGTAGCACAAACCTCGTCCTCACAAGGACACCACAAGAACCTACCCACAAGTGAGGTAGCTCAATGACACGAGCAATCCACTAGAGTTACCTTTCGGCTCTCCGCCGGGGAAGGTACAAGACCCCTCACAATCACCGGGAGATGGCCACGAACAATCACCAACTCGTGCAAATCCACCTCCGCTGCTCCAAGCCGTCTAGGTGGCGGCAACCACCAAGAGTAACAAGAAAACCACAGCCAAAACGATCCCCAAGTGCCACTAGATGCAATCACTCAAGCAAATGCACTTGGAATCACTCCCAATCTCACAAAGATATATAATCTATGAGGGAGATGAGTGGGAGGTGTTTGCTTAGGCTCACAAGGATGTCAAGTATGTTAGAATGCCAAGAGAGTAAGCCCTAAGCTGGCCAAACTTGTATTTATAGACCCCTCAACAAATAGAGCCGTTGGCTCTCTCACTGGGTCGAACTCGGGGTCACCGGACGCTCTTCAGGGGGCACCAGATGCTCAGCCCTTGCATCCGGTGCTCCAACGTCAGCCACGTGTCGCCTTTTGAAACTCTCGTGTCACAGTCTAACGGTCACCTGAAGTGCACCGGTCGCTGAGCAAGTTGGCACCGGACGCGTCCGGTGCGCACCGGTCTTAAACACAGAGAGGTCTGCAAAACGTGTACGTCACCGGACGCACACCACCGGACGCTCCAAGCTACGTTCGGTGCTCACCGGACTTAAACTTAGAGAGCTCTGCAAAACGCTCAGGTCACCAGACTCACACCACCGGATGCTCCAAACTACGTCCGGTGCGTGGCGTCCGGTGCCTAACCCTAACCGAGCCAAGCTGCCTGCACACCAGACGCACAGGCACAGCGTCCGGTGCTTCTGGGCCAGCGTCCGGTGAGTGCACGACTTCTCCAAAAATCCCACTGGCGCAATAGAAAATATGCACTTCATTTTCTCGAAAGCGTCGAACCCATCCTCTCTCTACCGTTCAAACTCCACCTCCTTCTCAAAGTGTGCCAACACCACAATGTGTAAACCAACAAGTGCACGTGTGTTAGGATTTTCACAATCATTTTCTTCGAAGGAGTTAGGATAGCTCACTAGGTTCTAAATGCATGCACAAGAACAATAACACCTAGTGGCACTTGATAACCGCTTAGCTAAAGAATTCCCCTCTTTATAGTACGACTATCTATCCTAAATGTGATCACACCCTCTATGGTGTCTTGATCACCAAAACCAAAACCCTAAGCAATACCTTTGCCTTGAACTCCATAGGGTTTTGTTTTTCTCTTTCTTCTTTTCCAAGTTGAGCACTTGATCATCTTGTGGTCATCACCATTATCATCATGATCATCTCTTGCTCCATTACTTGGCATGTACCAACCTCATTAAGTCTATACACACTTAGTATAGAGGTTAGTACTAGGGTTTCATCAATTATCCAAAACCAAACTAGGGCTTTCACTTAGACCAGTCTTGGTAAATTATGGTTTATTCGATAAATGAGCTAGATTAGTACATGTGATCTACCATTCTTACATAAACTTTGTATCGACCAATTAATCAATCCAGTTACACTTTCTTCGTAGCACGTTTGCATGTTTTGCTTTAAATACAATTAAGTTCATTAAATGTGCTCAGGTTATATTGCAACATCGTATCAAATAATGATCGAGTATTTGCATATTCATTTAATATATTTTATGAACAATCATCCCATTATTATTCAACATTGCTAAGAGTTGACTTTTTAGTCAATTTCCTTTGGTTAACGGCTATTTTAAGCCATACATTCTAGAACTGTCTGTCAACAACCAGCACTTCTACAATTTGACATTTGCTTTCCCTTGTCAACTGCAGGTCAAATTGACTAGCACACCAAAGATTCAAATCACCAGACTCAGCTCACGTGTTGAGGCTCAGGAGATCAAGAACTCTAGCTTCTGCACAGTTTCTGAGAGCCTTCAAGTGTGTTACACAAAAGACCAACCTTTTGCACTAACACATTTTTGACTCGCCCAGTAGGACAACAAGCATCAACATGGACAACGAGAATGTTCTCATGGTCTATGTTGATGATTGTTGTCATGAAATCATTTATGTCACTAAGTTGAGATGGCTATCAAAAGAACATCATAAACTCATCGATTTAGTGACATTTCGATCAAATGTCATGCCATAATCGTCATAAGATGACACATTTCTTGTAGTGAACGTCCTGAATGTCACTTTGGATGAGCTCCTTGATAACCTGAAGGAATTGATCACTACTATTGTCAATCAATATCAAGAGAAGTGTTTGCTATCCTGCAATAATAATAGAGACAGGAAGGTAATTTAGAAAACTCTTCTTCGAAGAGTAATCATGAAAGGAGAACGTGATCCAAATCTTTAGGTTCAACATAGTGCTATGTATAAGACTATCAACAAAGCTATGACTGCAACTCTGGCCAATTACAATGAGGTTTTCTTAAATGACATAACTAATACCATCAAGGAAGCTTTTAATCTAATCATAGAGAATAGGGTTCAAAGAAATCAGGAATCAATGTTATACATTAACATTTTTAGAAGCAGAAGTGGTTAGCAATGTAATTCGAGGGCTAATACCAGCTATCAAAGAAAAGGTTGGGTTTGATTGCCCAAATTTAGGTGCCTTGGCTAGAAAAATAACTAGTATTGAGGCACAGTTTAGGTATGCATGTTTCAACAAGTTTCAGAAAGTCGGCAATGTTGGTTATGATGCAGGCTCATGTGTTTTGGAGCAATTAACTGATGAGAGTGATGAAGAGATGGAAAGTGATGAAATAGTCGCTGTGGATTGGGTATGGAAGTATTTTGAGTATATTCCTTGGACAAAAAAGAAATCCACAGAGGAAGAAGGGAAAAAGTTCAACTTTTATATCACGAAGGCTTATAAAATCTTTGATTACTTGTTAAAAAAGGGTCAGATTAAACTAACAGAAAATCATAAGATACCATGAGATCAAGATATTAAAAAGAAGAGGTATTGCAAATACCATAATTCTACTACTCATAATACTAATGATTGCAAAGTTTTCAGAGATATCATTCAGCAAGCTATTAACAAAGGGAGAATTAGACTGGAAAAGACCAAAGGTGTTATGGGTATAGAAGGCTTTCCTAGCAAACATGGTTGTATCTTCCTTCCAGAAAAGTAAATTTAAAGTGCTTACTTCCAATAGAGCCAAGGAAGCAAAAATAGTTGATCAGAGAGGCAAATATCAACTAAAGAATATCGGGAGATTAAGAAGAAGCAAGATAAGCAAAATAGTCGATATGATCGTCCTCGGACTTCTAAAGCTGGTGAGATGCGAAGACGTCCTACTGTCAGAATTCTTCTAAATAAATGGCAACGACAGAAGGAGAAAGACCAGATGTGTCGAGAAGAGGATTATTGGGAGTATCAAGAATTGCTTGAAGAAGAATGTTGACGGTCCTTAAGTATCAAATTTAATTAACAAATAAACAAAGAAAAGGATCCAAATGCAACCAACACCCAGACTTAGGGTTTTATCTGACAGAATTCCACGAGTTTTGGTGTTTGTCTATTTCTGCAGGGGGTTATCAGGAAATATGGAGGAAAGGCCCACACGTCAGGTATACATAGAGATATTAACGTACCGCACAATTATCCAACATCTAGAAGAGTCCAGAAGCTACGGGAACGAACGGGAGATCGGACGGGCTCGGGGGCAGGGCGCCCGCCCTCCCCCCTTGAGCGCCCGCCCTGGTCTGAGGGCCAATCAGAACCAACCTCGCGGATTATGCTCCACCGACCTAAAGGATCAAGGAAAACCATGCGATTAATGCCGGTTTGATCCGACGGCCCACATTCATTTGGAAGGACTATATAAGCAGACCCCCTGGCCCCTAGAGGAGAGCACCTCTGAACCCTAATTCATTATCCATCTCGGGAGAAGAAGTCTCTGATCAAGCCCTAGAGCCACCACATCAATTAGATCTCTAGTTTAGCATAGCTACATAGGATTAGAACTAGAAAGAGTCAATCTTCGATTGGTTTCTGGATCTGTCAAGAGGATTCTTGGTAATTCCTCTACTGTTCCTCAATATTTTGAATATGACTTTGATCTACTTCAATATATTGATTATAACTTTGCTCTACTTGTTTATATTTGCAATTATATTGTTCTTAGTTTATCATAGTTATATGCTTGGCTTAGTTAGATTGGAATTATATACATGTTTAGGATCGTATAGCGTTTATCCATGTGTACAGTGGGTAAATGATAAGTATTGTGTAGGCGTGGTGCCTATACCGTATTTATCTGCGATTATACCCTATATGCCAGATCGCGGGGTAGTTCGTGGTAGTGACAGCTCCATTGATTCTTATATAGTCCCCCTCTCGTGGATAGGGCTGGCAGAGCAACATTATTACAGGGGAGTGATTGCTATGTTTCTCATCTTCCTTGATAATATCACTATGCATGGGCGTAGTCCTGTCTCGCAATGATTGCCAAGTATAATTGTACTAACGATGATATGCTAGACTTTATAGTTAAGAATAACTTAGGAAATATTCTTGTAGTTCGTCCTAATTCCATGCTAATGACTTGCTAGAATATCTATTGATGTGCTTATCATATTTATATGTGGCTAAGTTATGCTGATCAGATTAATTATCTTTGTCACCATTCATACTTTATCTATCTTTTATGTGACATTTATCCCTGTATGAAAGATATAGATAAATGCTCTCAATTATACATGCAATGATAGATACTCAATTCTATATTCCATTACATAATCAGCATTGATGTTTAGCAATCCCTTCCCAGTGGTAAAAATATAAATAACGATACCTTGAATACTTCCTGGGTAAAATGCTACATCGGTATTAATCTGTGCACTTGCAGATCTCATTTATTATTTATTTAGAAGAGCAATTGCATATTTCAATACCGCGTCTCTCATGTTATGCTGCGGATGACAATTTGGCTTAAGTGGCATGAGGGATAGGTGTTGACACTAGCTAACACCACTTAGATACTAGGTTGTCATCCCTAGCATGGCGCCAGAGTGTACACAGGTATTTATAAATGTAAAGGCTCTCTAGAAAATAATCTATTCTATCCGCAAGCGCACAGATAAAACACCTCATTGTAGCATTTCACTAGGATAAGTATTCCAGGTATCGTTATTTATAATTTTGCTCTAGGGATCTAAAGAAGATGGAATTAAATCAAAGGGGCAAAATCTATCAAGGCATAGACTAGAGATAAACTTGCAAGAACATGATTACTAATAAGAAACTCGTCACACAGTCACATACTTTAGCAGGGGGTAAACCGTAAAGATAATGATAATAAAGTATAAGTTCATGGGATAAAGAGCACAGCGATTAGAAAATAGACTACTCCTCATATATGTAGGTGATGTCGGATTAGCTAGAGAATGGATTCTAAGTTATCTACTAACTACTAAGTCATAATCTACTCTAGTTATCTACAAGATCATATATAGCATAAAAGACTCTTCATTCATGTATAAGGAACATTGATAAAGTAAATCAGAACATCGCATGACTTACTCCACAATACCGGTTCTGCCTGTCCTATCAACGGAGGGTGGACTATATAAGAATCAACGAAGCTGTCACTATCGCGAACTACCACACGACCCGGCCAATAGGATACATTTGCAGATAAATAACATCTAAGCACCACGCTCACATGTGATCTATCACCTAACTCCCTCGCGTCAAGAGCTAAGCGCTTTGCAAACTTATACATAAACTCATTATCAATTAGAACTATATCAAATATAGAACTAGAGCAAACTAAGAACATAATAATTAGAGACATAATGCAATTAGAACAAAGAATTAGAGAAAGATATGAATAATACCAATCTTTATTACCGAAGATCCGAATCCAGAGCGTAGTGCTCTACTTCTCTAATTGCTATCTAATCAAACCTCTAAACTTGAAGAATTAGGGAGTAGCTAATTCTAATTCTCTGTGGGAGAGAGATCTAAACCCAAACTTTGATGGCTACCTCTGAATAATGATTTCTCCTCTCCTCCTCCAGGGGCCAGGGGGTCTGGTTTTACAGTCCCCTCAAGTGAACGTGAGCCATTGGATCAAACCGACATAGATTGTATGGTTTAGATTGATCCTTTAGGTCAGTGGAGTCTTGCCCCGAAGCAGAGTCCTGATTGGCTTCCTGGCCAGGGCGGGCGCCCAAGGGGGGTGGGCGGCCGCCCAGCTCCCGAGCCCGATTCGCGTCCCGTTCGTTCCCGTGGCTTCTGGATCCTTCTAGATTGAGGAAAATTGCGCGGCACGTAATTATCTCGTTGTAAACATGACATGTGGGCCTTCTCTCCATATTTTCTGATAAACCCCTGCAGAAATAGATAAACATCAAAGCTCGTGGAATTCTGTCAGATAAAACCCTAATTCTAGATGTTTGTTTCATATTGATCCTTTTTCATGTTTATTTGATTATTAATTTTAGTACTTAAGGACCGTCAACAAACTCCCCCAAGCTACCCAAGCTTACCCTTTGCTCGTCCCTGAGCAAACAGCTAAACTCAGACGGATCAGGAGTTGCTTCGATGTTTTCTTTCCTGACAGGTACACATGCTTTTACATAAAAATTCTTCCAGATTAGAGTGAAGTGTTATGGAGTTTAGTACCTGCACTTAAATCTTAAGTAATCAAAAGACAAAATAGTTAAGTCAAGCACTATCCCTCTTGTCTATACTTCACCTTTGTTCCAGAGTTTTTCATAAGTTTTCAAAATAAAACTCAGAGTTCCCAGCAATGATCTCTCAAGTCTCTCTATATGTGGTATTTGTGGATCCTTACCATAATGTCACTTACCTATAGCTAATAGAATATTTAAGTGGAGCTCATAGGAGTGGAAAACAGCTCATACATATGTTGTCTAATCGAGCCATGGATCCAAAGGAACTCAGCATATAATTAAATCAAGATGTGCATGTGTGATGGAGTAAATGATAATGATGGTGAAAATGCATAAGTGATAATAAAATTTAGTTCTCATTGCTCCTCATATTGCTATCTCTCCTCTTCTTTGATCTTTACTTTTGGAGAACATGGGCTATCTTTTCTTTCTCTTCTTTTTTTTCAGGTGGGTAGTAGATACCCCTAATTCTACTGTCGGACACTTGTCCATTTTTTCCGCTCAAGTGGGCATCTTTGTACCCCTAATTCTACTTCGGACACTTGTCCATTTTTACCTCTCGTCTCACTCTTTTTCTTTCTTTTTCGAGGTTCCGGGCACTTGCCCCTTTTTATTTCCTCGTATATTTTTGCATAACCCATGCCTCTTCTGCATTGAATCTTTTTAGAGAGAGAGAATAACAATATTCGGGACAGTGAGTGATAATATTTTTAGCAATTTTAATGATTGACGATGAATGCTGTGGTAGATGTGTGCAAGTGAATATCTTAATTTAACCACATGAAAAGCTCCTTAGGGTCTACACAGCTCGATCAAACTCAATGTAAATATAGCAAAATATGTTATAGCAAGTATGGCTGTGGTAGGTAGTTTTGTATACTAGGAACTCATCATGTGATTTGTAAGTTTTCAAAATAAATCTCTAGAACTTGGTGTAGTAGGAACAAGATAAACAGTAGCTCAACTTTATATCATGCCTTTCGCTTACCTAGACTTTAGTTTTATGCTTCCCAAAGATAGTAATTTTTAGTTTTAGTAATTCCTGGAAGAATTCTAATATAAAAGCTAGGTACTTGTAAGTAAGCAAACAGAGCAACTATCCATCATTTTCATCATGCATCTTTTTGGTCTTTTTATTTTTCTAGAGATTAAGCTTAGCAGAAAAATAAGCACACTTATCTACACACTCTTTTTATTTTGTTTTCATGTTTATAAAGTGCAGTAAATTAAAGTAAGAAAATATTTATTTGGTTTTTTAAGTTTTTTCCTTTTAAGATAAATTAAATACTAAGACAAAATAGAATAAATAAGAAGAGCAAATAAAAACTTACTTGATAAATTAGGGAGGAACTCCCCCAAGCTGGATGTTGACGTGGGTCTTACCCGATGTTCCAGAACCGCATCATGGTTGTGATGTTATCGTTCATTGTTGTTGTATCTTGTCTCAGCTCTTGTACCGCAGCGGCATGGTCCTGGTTCCATTTTTGTTGCTCTTCCAGGAGTCTTCCATGTTCTGCTTGCGTGTTCTGGATGTCGAGGAGGGTGTTGTCGGTACGAGTGAAGAAAGCATCGGCCTCTTGATAGTAGTCATTCGTGAAGGCGTAGGAGGCGTCGGAGTATCGTCCTGCATCAAATTGGGGTGGAGGTCTGGATCCTGAAGCTCCATATGGATCAGTGGAGTACCTGCCCGTATGAAAAGGCGGGTTTGTCCACTGGTGATCTTGGCTCTCCGGCCATGTCTCCTCTGTTGGCTCTTGTGGTTGCGCATGACGAGCCCATGGGTCTCGAAGGACTCGTGGATTGTAATCGCAATAATGCAGGTGTGCTGCTTCTTCTGGTCCAGGGTCAGCTCCATACCAAGTGTGTTCTCGGTGAGTGGTTATCCTTTCAGATGCCACTCGCTGTGGAGTTCTCTGGTTCACTGGTGTTGCTGCAATCTCAATCAAAAAGTTTTGCACAGAGTAGAGGCCAAGGTTCGGGTTAGGTAACCGAATCTTGCCTTTATCATCATACAGCATATACATTATATTCCCCTCTTTCTTTAACATCCGAGCTTGTCTAAATGTGTCATAGCCATGATAAATTCTTAATTCTTCTATGAAGTCCAACGATGAGTTTTCTAGTAAGTGAAGATTAGTGGCTAGACGAGTGATAAGTGAAGTACATCCTACTGGTCCCTGAAGACTAGGTATACTAAGCCAATGTGAAACTAATAGTGTAACAGGTGAAGTAGGTACTTTACTAATAGCAGCATATAAAAGTTATAAATCTCCTACTCTTACTTTCCTAATATCATCGCGATAGATAAGATTGTACCCAAGCCATTTGTGAAACATCCTAAGAGTGGGGTGTTCCATGTCACTGGTTCGGACTTGACTGTAAAAATTATCTCTAGATATTTCTCTCCAAAACTGGTGTCTCTCAAAATTGGGTAAATCGGAGTCAATGTTCAGGATGCATCTTGAAGAGAAACCAAGATGGTCGCTCAGCTCTCTCCAAGATAACATAATTTCCTGTTTAAACATCCGAAAAGCAATTCACCCCTCATAGTATTGTAAAGTGCAAAGAAATTCGAGGGTGAGAAGAAGAGAACCCAGCTCAGTTATATTCCAAAAATTTGTCCAACCCATCATCTGAAAAATTAAGTCAAATTCAGTGTCCATACCTGTTTCTCGTAGTAGGATTGGATCGATAGTAGGGGTGTGAATGAAATCTTTGTTCTTCAATTGCTGATAGACTTCCTTCTCTCTTCGAGTCTTCAGTCCAAGGTCTCCTATCTTGAGAAGGACCTTGACTTGCTGGCCTGATGAAGATGATGGAGCTTGTGTGGGTGTCGGGTCGACGCTCATCTCTGATGGCTGTGAGGAGTGTCGGGCGGAACTCCTTGTCATGTTTGAGTCCGGGCAATCTCAATAGGAAG
>NC_012878.2:11073925-11183905 GCF_000003195.3 Sorghum bicolor | reverse complement strand
GTCATGCTTCTAGAAGATCAATATAAATATAATGCAGGAAAATCTATGAGAATTGAAACTTAATGAAAATGATATTGGAAAATATTTTTGTGCCTCCACAATAATTAATAAATATGGGTTGTTACACACCACGAATATTATTTATATGGGGCTTTTTTGATTATTATAATAATGCTATGAATATATATGACTAATGCAAGAATTAATTATGCAAGAATTTAAATATGAGAGAGAAAAATAATGCGGATAAATACCGATTTACCTCCCGGTGAGGGTTTGGGATTTTTAGGTCCCCCAAGCTGGACCTCCAAATCTTTTAATCTTCTGAGTTTCCTTCCTCCGGAGATGGTGTCTCCAGTGGTTCTTCTTGAACTTCCTTCACTGTAGAGTCTCTCTCTGGTCTGGGTTTGAATGTGAAGTGTTCTTCTTGACCGTTTATGTTGAACTTGATTTCTCCTTTTCCGACATCAATGTGGGCATTGGCAGTGCTCAGAAATGGCCTTCCAAGGATGATGGATACTTTTGAGTCAGGACTCATGTCCAGTACTACGAAGTCTACTGGCACAAGGAAATCTCTGATCTTGACTGGAATGTTCTCGGCGATGCCCAACGGGTGTCGAACCGATTGATCCGCTAGTTGTAGACACATTGATGTTGGTTCTACGGCTGCATGATCAAGCTTTTTGTAGACTGATGCTGGCATCACACTGACACTTGCTCCGAGATCACAAAGTGCATTGTTAAAGTGTTGGTTTCCGATCGAGCAATCAATAGTGGGGCATCCTGGATCTTCCTTCTTCTTTGGTGGCTTGTTGAGGATGGCCGCACTACATTCTTCTGTCAGCTTGATAACCTCAGTGGTGGGCAGTGGCCTCTTCTTGTTAAGAATATCTCTGATGTACTTTGCATATGTAGGTACTTGTATGGCATCGAGCGGAGGTATGTTGACATATAATTTCTGAATGACCTCTACAAACTTACCAAACTGCTCATCCGACTGCAGTCCTCTGTTTCTTCTGGGAAATGGCAAATAGTTGGTGTCGTAAAAATCTTTCCTCATTTCTCCAGTTCTTGGTGGTTGTAGCAGATCTTCTGCTTCAACTGGGCTTTCTTCTTCTATCACTGCTGGTTGCACTGGTGCTGATGTTCTTTGTTTCTCTTTTGGGTATGGTGGATCTCTGGTGGCTTTACCTCCTCTAGTAGTTATATTCTTTACCTTTGCTATTGGGTTGACTTGAAGTTGGTTGATATTTGTATGTTGTCTCAATGGCCCTTTGATCTTCTTTGAACTTGGCCCTCTCGTTAATCCAATGGAGCAAATTTTCCATCTTAGTTGATAACGCATTTACTTCTTCTGGTATTTCTTCAGTTTGATGACAATGTTGAGCTTTATCTTGGAACCAGCTTTGATTTTCTGCTATCTTATCCAAAAGTATCTCTGCTTTTCCAGTTGTAAGCTCCAAGAATGATCCTTTAGCAGATGCATCTAGGCACTCACGAGTCTTCTGGGTTAATCCATGGTAGAAGGTCTGCATAAGTAACCATGTGGCCATTCCATGGTGAGGACAATCTGATATTATCCTTGAAAACGCTCCCATGCTTCTGAAATGGCTTCTGTCTTCTACTGTTGGAAACTGACAATATTTCCTCTTAAGGCATTTGTTTTGCCTATAGGGAAAAACTTCGATAGAAAGGCATTTGACAAGTTCGTCCAGTTGTTGATGTTATCTTGATGAGTGTAGAACCACTTCCTCGCTTTTCCTTCTAGTGAGAATGGAAAAAGGCGAAGCAGTATGATGTCTTTGTCAACTCCGTTGATGTGGATTGTGCTTCCAATCTCTAAGAAATTCTGTAAGTGTGCACTAGCATCTTCATGTGCCTTTCCACTGAATTGTGTAGCTTGTACCAAATTGATGAGGCTTGACTTGAGCTCAAACTCAGGTATTCCTTCTTCTACTGCAAATCTTGGACCAGTTGGAATGTTGTCAAGACTTGGAGCAGAGAATTCTTGCAAGGTCTTTTGTGCCATAGCTTCAGCAATTGGTAGCTAGCTTCTTCTTCTCTTGATTGCTTTGGTTCTGATGATGAAGAGTTGAATGTATCCAAAGTCAATCCTGTTATACCCTGTATAAAAATATAAACATAGAAAAACAACAGGGTGAACCTGCCAAAGCAGCGGTGCCTTGTTATGATTCCTCACTTAGTAGTTGTTTTATGCAATTATTTCTCTATAGTCTAGTCTAATATTTTATATGAATAACCTTGATTGATTTTCTGGCTTTCCTTAATATTACCCTTTTGTTCCCTTTTATGACTTATTCCTGAGACTCATATAATTCCTATAATGATCCCCGGCAACGGCGCCAGAAATGCTTGTTGACACTAGCTAACACCACTTAGATACTAGGTTGTCATCCCTAGCATGGCGCCAGAGTGTACACAGGTATTTATAAATGTAAAGGCTCTCTAGAAAATAATCTATTCTATCCGCAAGCGCACAGATAAAACACCTCATTGTAGCATTTCACTAGGATAAGTATTCCAGGTATCGTTATTTATAATTTTGCTCTAGGGATCTAAAGAAGATGGAATTAAATCAAAGGGGCAAAATCTATCAAGGCATAGACTAGAGATAAACTTGCAAGAACATGATTACTAATAAGAAACTCGTCACACAGTCACATACTTTAGCAGGGGGTAAACCGTAAAGATAATGATAATAAAGTATAAGTTCATGGGATAAAGAGCACAGCGATTAGAAAATAGACTACTCCTCATATATGTAGGTGATGTCGGATTAGCTAGAGAATGGATTCTAAGTTATCTACTAACTACTAAGTCATAATCTACTCTAGTTATCTACAAGATCATATATAGCATAAAAGACTCTTCATTCATGTATAAGGAACATTGATAAAGTAAATCAGAACATCGCATGACTTACTCCACAATACCGGTTCTGCCTGTCCTATCAACGGAGGGTGGACTATATAAGAATCAACGAAGCTGTCACTATCGCGAACTACCACACGACCCGGCCAATAGGATACATTTGCAGATAAATAACATCTAAGCACCACGCTCACATGTGATCTATCACCTAACTCCCTCGCGTCAAGAGCTAAGCGCTTTGCAAACTTATACATAAACTCATTATCAATTAGAACTATATCAAATATAGAACTAGAGCAAACTAAGAACATAATAATTAGAGACATAATGCAATTAGAACAAAGAATTAGAGAAAGATATGAATAATACCAATCTTTATTACCGAAGATCCGAATCCAGAGCGTAGTGCTCTACTTCTCTAATTGCTATCTAATCAAACCTCTAAACTTGAAGAATTAGGGAGTAGCTAATTCTAATTCTCTGTGGGAGAGAGATCTAAACCCAAACTTTGATGGCTACCTCTGAATAATGATTTCTCCTCTCCTCCTCCAGGGGCCAGGGGGTCTGGTTTTACAGTCCCCTCAAGTGAACGTGAGCCATTGGATCAAACCGACATAGATTGTATGGTTTAGATTGATCCTTTAGGTCAGTGGAGTCTTGCCCCGAAGCAGAGTCCTGATTGGCTTCCTGGCCAGGGCGGGCGCCCAAGGGGGGTGGGCGGCCGCCCAGCTCCCGAGCCCGATTCGCGTCCCGTTCGTTCCCGTGGCTTCTGGATCCTTCTAGATTGAGGAAAATTGCGCGGCACGTAATTATCTCGTTGTAAACATGACATGTGGGCCTTCTCTCCATATTTTCTGATAAACCCCTGCAGAAATAGATAAACATCAAAGCTCGTGGAATTCTGTCAGATAAAACCCTAATTCTAGATGTTTGTTTCATATTGATCCTTTTTCATGTTTATTTGATTATTAATTTTAGTACTTAAGGACCGTCAACAAACTCCCCCAAGCTACCCAAGCTTACCCTTTGCTCGTCCCTGAGCAAACAGCTAAACTCAGACGGATCAGGAGTTGCTTCGATGTTTTCTTTCCTGACAGGTACACATGCTTTTACATAAAAATTCTTCCAGATTAGAGTGAAGTGTTATGGAGTTTAGTACCTGCACTTAAATCTTAAGTAATCAAAAGACAAAATAGTTAAGTCAAGCACTATCCCTCTTGTCTATACTTCACCTTTGTTCCAGAGTTTTTCATAAGTTTTCAAAATAAAACTCAGAGTTCCCAGCAATGATCTCTCAAGTCTCTCTATATGTGGTATTTGTGGATCCTTACCATAATGTCACTTACCTATAGCTAATAGAATATTTAAGTGGAGCTCATAGGAGTGGAAAACAGCTCATACATATGTTGTCTAATCGAGCCATGGATCCAAAGGAACTCAGCATATAATTAAATCAAGATGTGCATGTGTGATGGAGTAAATGATAATGATGGTGAAAATGCATAAGTGATAATAAAATTTAGTTCTCATT
Organism: Sorghum bicolor; assembly: GCF_000003195.3. Taxonomy (NCBI): domain Eukaryota; kingdom Viridiplantae; phylum Streptophyta; class Magnoliopsida; order Poales; family Poaceae; genus Sorghum; species Sorghum bicolor. Next base: position 11,179,482 of record NC_012878.2, on the reverse strand, counting down.
GCTCCTCATATTGCTATCTCTCCTCTTCTTTGATCTTTACTTTTGGAGAACATGGGCTATCTTTTCTTTCTCTTCTTTTTTTTCAGGTGGGTAGTAGATACCCCTAATTCTACTGTCGGACACTTGTCCATTTTTTCCGCTCAAGTGGGCATCTTTGTACCCCTAATTCTACTTCGGACACTTGTCCATTTTTACCTCTCGTCTCACTCTTTTTCTTTCTTTTTCGAGGTTCCGGGCACTTGCCCCTTTTTATTTCCTCGTATATTTTTGCATAACCCATGCCTCTTCTGCATTGAATCTTTTTAGAGAGAGAGAATAACAATATTCGGGACAGTGAGTGATAATATTTTTAGCAATTTTAATGATTGACGATGAATGCTGTGGTAGATGTGTGCAAGTGAATATCTTAATTTAACCACATGAAAAGCTCCTTAGGGTCTACACAGCTCGATCAAACTCAATGTAAATATAGCAAAATATGTTATAGCAAGTATGGCTGTGGTAGGTAGTTTTGTATACTAGGAACTCATCATGTGATTTGTAAGTTTTCAAAATAAATCTCTAGAACTTGGTGTAGTAGGAACAAGATAAACAGTAGCTCAACTTTATATCATGCCTTTCGCTTACCTAGACTTTAGTTTTATGCTTCCCAAAGATAGTAATTTTTAGTTTTAGTAATTCCTGGAAGAATTCTAATATAAAAGCTAGGTACTTGTAAGTAAGCAAACAGAGCAACTATCCATCATTTTCATCATGCATCTTTTTGGTCTTTTTATTTTTCTAGAGATTAAGCTTAGCAGAAAAATAAGCACACTTATCTACACACTCTTTTTATTTTGTTTTCATGTTTATAAAGTGCAGTAAATTAAAGTAAGAAAATATTTATTTGGTTTTTTAAGTTTTTTCCTTTTAAGATAAATTAAATACTAAGACAAAATAGAATAAATAAGAAGAGCAAATAAAAACTTACTTGATAAATTAGGGAGGAACTCCCCCAAGCTGGATGTTGACGTGGGTCTTACCCGATGTTCCAGAACCGCATCATGGTTGTGATGTTATCGTTCATTGTTGTTGTATCTTGTCTCAGCTCTTGTACCGCAGCGGCATGGTCCTGGTTCCATTTTTGTTGCTCTTCCAGGAGTCTTCCATGTTCTGCTTGCGTGTTCTGGATGTCGAGGAGGGTGTTGTCGGTACGAGTGAAGAAAGCATCGGCCTCTTGATAGTAGTCATTCGTGAAGGCGTAGGAGGCGTCGGAGTATCGTCCTGCATCAAATTGGGGTGGAGGTCTGGATCCTGAAGCTCCATATGGATCAGTGGAGTACCTGCCCGTATGAAAAGGCGGGTTTGTCCACTGGTGATCTTGGCTCTCCGGCCATGTCTCCTCTGTTGGCTCTTGTGGTTGCGCATGACGAGCCCATGGGTCTCGAAGGACTCGTGGATTGTAATCGCAATAATGCAGGTGTGCTGCTTCTTCTGGTCCAGGGTCAGCTCCATACCAAGTGTGTTCTCGGTGATTGGTTATCCTTTCAGATGCCACTCGCTGTGGAGTTCTCTGGTTCACTGGTGTTGCTGCAATCTCAATCAAAAAGTTTTGCACAGAGTAGAGGCCAGGGTTCGGGTTAGGTAACCGAATCTTGCCTTTATCATCATACAGCATATACATTATATTCCCCTCTTTCTTTAACATCCGAGCTTGTCTAAATGTGTCATAGCCATGATAAATTCTTAATTCTTCTATGAAGTCCAACGATGAGTTTTCTAGTAAGTGAAGATTAGTGGCTAGACGAGTGATAAGTGAAGTACATCCTACTGGTCCCTGAAGACTAGGTATACTAAGCCAATGTGAAACTAATAGTGTAACAGGTGAAGTAGGTACTTTACTAATAGCAGCATATAAAAGTTATAAATCTCCTACTCTTACTTTCCTAATATCATCGCGATAGATAAGATTGTACCCAAGCCATTTGTGAAACATCCTAAGAGTGGGGTGTTCCATGTCACTGGTTCGGACTTGACTGTAAAAATTATCTCTAGATATTTCTCTCCAAAACTGGTGTCTCTCAAAATTGGATAAATCGGAGTCAATGTTCAGGATGCATCTTGAAGAGAAACCAAGATGGTCGCTCAGCTCTCTCCAAGATAACATAATTTCCTGTTTAAACATCCGAAAAGCAATTCCCCCCTCATAGTATTGTAAAGTGCAAAGAAATTCGAGGGTGAGAAGAAGAGAACCCAGCTCAGTTATATTCCAAAAATTTGTCCAACCCATCATCTGAAAAATTAAGTCAAATTCAGTGTCCATACCTGTTTCTCGTAGTAGGATTGGATCGATAGTAGGGGTGTGAATGAAATCTTTGTTCTTCAATTGCTGATAGACTTCCTTCTCTCTTCGAGTCTTCAGTCCAAGGTCTCCTATCTTGAGAAGGACCTTGACTTGCTGGCCTGATGAAGATGATGGAGCTTGTGTGGGTGTCGGGTCGACGCTCATCTCTGATGGCTGTGAGGAGTGTCGGGCGGAACTCCTTGTACCAAGGTCCTTGAGAGCCTTCCCTGCATTTTTCACCTTCTTAAACATCCTGCAAACAAAAGTTGGCAAAAACACAACTGGTGGAAAATGTGAGATAAAATGTTAGTGGTCAGCTGTCCGGAGTGTCAGTAGTCCAGGGGTTAATCGTTCAAGACAAGTTTCTATTTTGGTAGAGCCTCCCCCTAAACAACTTTTACTTCCGCTTGGACAGCGGGATCACTATTTGCTAGGTGACAATCACTTTCTCAAAAGAACTCCAACCTTCCCTTCCACTCTCCTCTTTCTCTCTACTCTCTTGTCTTCACTACAAAAGCTCCTTCTCGGGAAACTGAGATTTGTGTGGTTTTCTAAAGTGTTTGTGTGAAGAGAAGGAGAGCTGGAGGTGGCCTTTTATAGGCTGAGCAGGGGACAGGGCGGGCGCCCAAGGTAGGTGGGCGGGCGCCCACCCCTGGTGTCCATCCTGGGTGTGCCTCCTCCACTTGCTTCCTTGCTTTGATCTCACGCAGAATAATATTGTGTTGGTGGTGGTTGGACGGTGGAAAGATGTCAGGTGAGTGGAAACATATTGGTGGATGAAATTATATGATGGGATGTATGTGAGGTGAAGTGTATGACATGTGGGACCCAAGGAGTGTGGGTCATGCTTCTAGAAGATCAATATAAATATAATGCAGGAAAATCTATGAGAATTGAAACTTAATGAAAATGATATTGGAAAATATTTTTGTGCCTCCACAATAATTAATAAATATGGGTTGTTACACACCACGAATATTATTTATATGGGGCTTTTTTGATTATTATAATAATGCTATGAATATATATGACTAATGCAAGAATTAATTATGCAAGAATTTAAATATGAGAGAGAAAAATAATGCGGATAAATACCGATTTACCTCCCGGTGAGGGTTTGGGATTTTTAGGTCCCCCAAGCTAGACCTCCAAATCTTTTAATCTTCTGAGTTTCCTTCCTCCGGAGATGGTGTCTCCAGTGGTTCTTCTTGAACTTCCTTCACTGTAGAGTCTCTCTCTGGTCTGGGTTTGAATGTGAAGTGTTCTTCTTGACCGTTTATGTTGAACTTGATTTCTCCTTTTCCGACATCAATGTGGGCATTGGCAGTGCTCAGAAATGGCCTTCCAAGGATGATGGATACTTTTGAGTCAGGACTCATGTCCAGTACTACGAAGTCTACTGGCACAAGGAAATCTCTGATCTTGACTGGAATGTTCTCGGCGATGCCCAACGGGTGTCGAACCGATTGATCCGCTAGTTGTAGACACATTGATGTTGGTTCTACGGCTGCATGATCAAGCTTTTTGTAGACTGATGCTGGCATCACACTGACACTTGCTCCGAGATCACAAAGTGCATTGTTAAAGTGTTGGTTTCCGATCGAGCAATCAATAGTGGGGCATCCTGGATCTTCCTTCTTCTTTGGTGGCTTGTTGAGGATGGCCGCACTACATTCTTCTGTCAGCTTGATAACCTCAGTGGTGGGCAGTGGCCTCTTCTTGTTAAGAATATCTCTGATGTACTTTGCATATGTAGGTACTTGTATGGCATCGAGCGGAGGTATGTTGACATATAATTTCTGAATGACCTCTACAAACTTACCAAACTGCTCATCCGACTGCAGTCCTCTGTTTCTTCTGGGAAATGGCAAATAGTTGGTGTCGTAAAAATCTTTCCTCATTTCTCCAGTTCTTGGTGGTTGTAGCAGATCTTCTGCTTCAACTGGGCTTTCTTCTTCTATCACTGCTGGTTGCACTGGTGCTGATGTTCTTTGTTTCTCTTTTGGGTATGGTGGATCTCTGGTGGCTTTACCTCCTCTAGTAGTTATATTCTTTACCTTTGCTATTGGGTTGACTTGAAGTTGGTTGATATTTGTATGTTGTCTCAATGGCCCTTTGATCTTCTTTGAACTTGGCCCTCTGGTCAATCCAATGGAGCAAATTTTCCATCTTAGTTGATAACGCATTTACTTCTTCTGGTATTTCTTCAGTTTGATGACAATGTTGAGCTTTATCTTGGAACCAGCTTTGATTTTCTGCTATCTTATCCAAAAGTATCTCTGCTTTTCCAGTTGTAAGCTCCAAGAATGATCCTTTAGCAGATGCATCTAGGCACTCACGAGTCTTCTGGGTTAATCCATGGTAGAAGGTCTGCATAAGTAACCATGTGGCCATTCCATGGTGAGGACAATCTGATATTATCCTTGAAAACGCTCCCATGCTTCTGAAATGGCTTCTGTCTTCTACTGTTGGAAACTGACAATATTTCCTCTTAAGGCATTTGTTTTGCCTATAGGGAAAAACTTCGATAGAAAGGCATTTGACAAGTTCGTCCAGTTGTTGATGTTATCTTGATGAGTGTAGAACCACTTCCTCGCTTTTCCTTCTAGTGAGAATGGAAAAAGGCGAAGCAGTATGATGTCTTTGTCAACTCCGTTGATGTGGATTGTGCTTCCAATCTCTAAGAAATTCTGTAAGTGTGCACTAGCATCTTCATGTGCCTTTCCACTGAATTGTGTAGCTTGTACCAAATTGATGAGGCTTGACTTGAGCTCAAACTCAGGTATTCCTTCTTCTACTGCAAATCTTGGACCAGTTGGAATGTTGTCAAGACTTGGAGCAGAGAATTCTTGCAAGGTCTTTTGTGCCATAGCTTCAGCAATTGGTAGCTAGCTTCTTCTTCTCTTGATTGCTTTGGTTCTGATGATGAAGAGTTGAATGTATCCAAAGTCAATCCTGTTATACCCTGTATAAAAATATAAACATAGAAAAACAACAGGGTGAACCTGCCAAAGCAGCGGTGCCTTGTTATGATTCCTCACTTAGTAGTTGTTTTATGCAATTATTTCTCTATAGTCTAGTCTAATATTTTATATGAATAACCTTGATTGATTTTCTGGCTTTCCTTAATATTACCCTTTTGTTCCCTTTTATGACTTATTCCTGAGACTCATATAATTCCTATAATGATCCCCGGCAACGGCGCCAGAAATGCTTGTTGACACTAGCTAACACCACTTAGATACTAGGTTGTCATCCCTAGCATGGCGCCAGAGTGTACACAGGTATTTATAAATGTAAAGGCTCTCTAGAAAATAATCTATTCTATCCGCAAGCGCACAGATAAAACACCTCATTGTAGCATTTCACCAGGATAAGTATTCCAGGTATCGTTATTTATAATTTTGCTCTAGGGATCTAAAGAAGATGGAATTAAATCAAAGGGGCAAAATCTATCAAGGCATAGACTAGAGATAAACTTGCAAGAACATGATTACTAATAAGAAACTCGTCACACAGTCACATACTTTAGCAGGGGGTAAACCATAAAGATAATGATAATAAAGTATAAGTTCATGGGATAAAGAGCACAGCGATTAGAAAATAGACTACTCCTCATATATGTAGGTGATGTCGGATTAGCTAGAGAATGGATTCTAAGTTATCTACTAACTACTAAGTCATAATCTACTCTAGTTATCTACAAGATCATATATAGCATAAAAGACTCTTCATTCATGTATAAGGAACATTGATAAAGTAAATCAGAACATCGCATGACTTACTCCACAATACCGGTTCTGCCTGTCCTATCAACGGAGGGTGGACTATATAAGAATCAACGAAGCTGTCACTATCGCGAACTACCACACGACCCGGCCAATAGGATACATTTGCAGATAAATAACATCTAAGCACCACGCTCACATGTGATCTATCACCTAACTCCCTCGCGTCAAGAGCTAAGCGCTTTGCAAACTTATACATAAACTCATTATCAATTAGAACTATATCAAATATAGAACTAGAGCAAACTAAGAACATAATAATTAGAGACATAATGCAATTAGAACAAAGAATTAGAGAAAGATATGAATAATACCAATCTTTATTACCGAAGATCCGAATCCAGAGCGTAGTGCTCTACTTCTCTAATTGCTATCTAATCAAACCTCTAAACTTGAAGGATTAGGGAGTAGCTAATTCTAATTCTCTGTGGGAGAGAGATCTAAACCCTAACTTTGATGGCTACCTCTGAATAATGATTTCTCCTCTCCTCCTCCAGGGGCCAGGGGGTCTGGTTTTATAGTCCCCTCAAGTGAACGTGAGCCATTGGATCAAACCGACATAGATTGTATGGTTTAGATTGATCCTTTAGGTCGGTGGAGTCTTGCCCCGAAGCAGAGTCCTGATTGGCTTCCTGGCCAGGGCGGGCGCCCAAGGGGGGTGGGCGGCCGCCCAGCTCCCGAGCCCGATTCGCGTCCCGTTCGTTCCCGTGGCTTCTGGATCCTTCTAGATTGAGGAAAATTGCGCGGCACGTAATTATCTCGTTGAAAACATGACATGTGGGCCTTCTCTCCATATTTTCTGATAAACCCCTGCAGAAATAGATAAACACCAAAGCTCGTGGAATTCTGTCAGATAAAACCCTAATTCTAGATGTTTGTTTCATATTGATCCTTTTTCATGTTTATTTGATTATTAATTTTAGTACTTAAGGACCGTCAACAATAGGTTCGGCATTTTTGGCGCCGTTATCACAATTGGAAAACTGAGTCTACTTTTGGTAATGACCTTAAGAATGTCCAACAAGCATTTTTGGCGCCGTTGCTGGGGAAAGTTGATTACTAATCAGGAATGAATATGGAATTTTGAGTCATCATTCACATCACTAATATGATTGAGATTATCAATTCTCTCATACAGTTTTACCCTGTTATTCTTTCTATTTTATTTTATGTAGGGTGATGTATGAATAGAAGACATCTTCCAGGAAATTTTGTTGACAATCCCGAAGCGTTATTCAGAAAAACAAGAGCCAAGCTCAAGAAGAGATCATCAACACTTCAGCACGAAGCTTCATCCAATCAAGAAGAACACTGAAGTTTTACCCGGAACTTGTCTTCGGAGTTCGAAGTCATGGCGAACAAATGGATCCGCGAGTTCTCAGCTCCCACTACGGACAACATCCGTACTGGACCTGCTGCAGAGATCGACGACAACTTTGAGCTCAAGCCTGGACTTATCAACATGGTGCAATCCAACCAGTTCTATGGGAAGGCACACGAAGATGCTAGTGCTCATCTTCAACACTTCTTGGAGATTTGCAGCACATTCACCATATGAGGAATCCCCAGAGATGCTATACTACTTCGCCTCTTCCCATTCTCACTGTTGGGGAGAGCGAAGCAGTGGTTCTACGCTACAAACGAGAAGAATACTACGTGAGAACTCTGCTCCATGAACTTTCTAGCTAAGTTCTTTCCCATAGGCAAGACCAATGCTCTCCGTGGGAAAATTACAAGTTTTCAGCACCAACATGATGAATCCGTTCCAAAAGCATGGGAGCGTTTCCAAGACTACATTCTAGAATGTCCCCATCATGGAATGAAGAGCTGGCTATTGATGCAGACGTTTTATCATGGGCTCGGCAATAGTGCCCGAGAGACCATGGATGCTGCAGCTGGAGGAGCATTCCTATCACTCACCATATCACAAGCCACAGCTCTTGTGGAGAAGATGGCGTCCAACCAAGGCTGGAATGAAGAAAGGACCCAGACACGCAAGAGAGGTGGAGGTATGCACCAGCTCAAGGAGGTAGACGTGCTGTCAGCTAAGCTAGACCTGCTCATGAAGAAGCTCGATGATAGAGCTGGAGATAAGAAAGAAGTCATGCACGTCTATGACTCTCACATGACTTGTGAGGAGTGTGGAGATACTGGACACTTAGGCAATCACTGCCCTAAGATGCTTGAGGACGTGAACTACATCAACTACTACTACTACTACTTCTACTACTACTACTACCGTCCTCAACAAAATCAAGGTTGGAATCAACAGAGGCCTAACTACTCTGGTAATTATCAAGGTAACAATTCTTACAATAATAATAATAATTTTCCACCTATGAGAGAGTTAGTGTCTAATCAAGGAAAGCTAATGGATAACCTATCTAATAAATTGGCATCTAATGATAAAATGTTAGAAAATATAAATAATAGAATGGATAATTTCTCTACTGCTATCAAGAATCAAATTAGTTTTAATAAAATGATTGAATCTCAGTTAAATCAAATAGCTGATGTTGTTCCTACTACTAACCCTGGTATACCATCACAACCGGAAGGTTTAGATTCTACAAATCTTGTAGACGTGTTTGATGCAGGTAACTACTGGAGTAACCCCGTTGCGGAAGTTACTACTGACCTTCTGCCGGTCAAGAGAGGCGATCCAGGACGCCCCGTCATCCTGATTTCCATCGGCATGGTGGACTTCCCAGAAGCACTCTGCGACTTTGGCTCTAGCGTCAACATTATGCCCAGGGTACTCTATGAAAAATTCTTTACATATCCTTTATTAGAAACAACCATGTGTTTGCAGCTTGCAGATCAGACACTAAGCTTTCCAAAGGGAATATTGAAGAACCTCTGTGTCCGAGTTGGTGCCTTGTACGCCCTAGCAGACTTCGTGGTGATAGAGACCGGTAATGATGAGAGGGCACCCGTCATCTTAGGGAGGCCATTCCTAAACACCTCGGGAGCTGTCATCTACGCTAGTGCTGCCAAGATCAGTTTCTACATGAAAGAGAGGAAGGAGACGTTTTCCTTCAAGAACAAGACTGCACAAATCCCAGAGCAATCCCGATAAGAACCAAGGAAGAGGACCAACAGGAGGCACAGGAACAAGCAAGTGTGGACCGAGTCAGCTAAGATGGTCACTGCAGTTCATGGAGGTCAAGATCATCGACTTAAGTCACCGTTTCTACCAAAGAAGAACGACCCAGGTATGCCAAGCATCTATTGCTCCATTAATGGATACAACTTCTACAAGACGTTTTGCGACACCGGATCGAGCGTCAACATAATGGCCGTAGTTACCTATCGGCTCTTGTTCGGAACCATGCCCCTAAAACCAACATACATTCAGCTCCAGATGGCAGATCAGACATTCCGAAAGGTTGAAGGTATAGTAACTGATGTCCCTATCAAAATAGACAATCATTTTGTCCATACAGACTTTCAGGTTATTGACATGGGAAAAGATGAGTACGATCCACACATCATCCTTGGGAGACCGTTCCTCAATACCGTTAAAGCAATCATCTACATTGGAACCGAAGAAGTTCACATGCACTTCCCCTCAGAGAAGGTACGCCACTATTTTAGTGACTCTAACTATATCATTGAAGATTCTAAGCAGGTCAGGACAAGAAGAAGACGACGCAACCGCAACCATAGGCAAATCATCAAGGACGGATGAGCAGACTACGAAGGAGAAGTGGTAAGGTCTGAAGATATACAGCTTCAACAAAATTGTCCCGAGGAGACCGTAGCACCAAGTCAGGTGTGGAGAGAGAAGATAGTTATACATGAAAAGGAGGCGCCGCTGGAACCACCGACTACGCCATCCAACGAATCCTAGGACGACTGAGAAAATAGAGAGTCCCGTTCGGAGGACTTAAAAACACCGAACGCCTTGCCAAGAGGTAAACTTGGTAGTTATCCTTTTCCTTTCAATTATTTCAAAATAGTTTACTTAGTTAATCATGTTCATACTATCCTAAAAAGAAAATAAAAATATTAAAAAACAGTAAGCCCCATGTGAATATATGAGTGGCATAAAACCCATAAGTACTTTCACTGTGGTGGCATAAATATAAAATAAATATTTTTTCTGCTTTATAAAATGAAAATATAAAAAAATAGAGAGTAACATTTATTGAGGAGGCTCAACATGATAAAGGCTAGATATTTATGCTAACACTTAATCAGTTCCACAAAGCTTTGTTGTCTATCTAAGCTCCACAGAATTTAAGGATCAAGAAGACTAGCAGACGGAGGACATCCTAATCATTGTCAGGGTGCTGCTGACTTTCAAATACACCTCTGCCACCTGCTAGCTATATCAGAAGAAATTACGTCAAAATTCAGCTTAGAGGAGAGCACCCCCATTTATCCCGCTAAGTGTTTCTATCTATCTATATACTTATACTATATTAAAATAAAAATATACATAACCATGAAAAACCAAATAAAGATTTTGTACTTATATATATATATATCTTTTTCTTAGTGTGCTTAATAAATAAATAAAGTGGCTATGCTAAACTGAATCTTAATAATAAAACTCTAGCATTGATACGATGAATAGTTGCTCTGCCTAATTTTCAAATTTGAAGTTCTCTCTCGAGTTTAGACATAACTGTTATAATTTAAAGCTTGCTCTAAACCTGAACTTGTGGGAAGAGAACTTGATCTGAAGTCTAAGTTGTTAACAGATATGATATAGATATGATATGGGAAGGTTGAGCTGTTGTTTATCTATTCCTAGAGATGCTAGAAATCTGGAGAATTTTATCTTTGAAAATCTTTAAAATATCACATGATGAGTTTCTGTATGATGAAAGTTTAAATTCCTACCACAGCCATATATACATGCTTGCTAGACTTTGAGCCACACATTTACTTTTTACTGCTTATGAGCATTGAGTGTGGTCAAGCTGTGTAGACCCATAGGAGCTTGTCATGTGGTTAAATCAAGATTCACTTGCATGTTCACTCACACATGCTGCTTCTACTCAGAAGTACGCATCCACATATATCCACATTTCCATCTCCAGAACCATCCAAAAATATTCTACTCCTAATCCGGGAGAGAATAGCCAAAAACATTATCCCATTCCTGTTTTTCCTGTGAAATAAATGCTCGAGTTATCTTGGTTACTACCACTTGCTATATTATTTCATGAAGATGAGTGCTCTAAAAAAAGATACGAGAAAATAAAAAGGGCAAGTGCTCGGAACCTCGAAAGAAAAGAAAAAGTGAGACGAGAGGTAAAAATGGACAAGTGTCCGACAATAGAATTAGGGGTACAAGATACCCACCTGAGAGGAAAGAAAAAAAGAAAATATAGAGCATCTCATTCTCCTCAAAAAGTTTCAAAAGAGCAAGAAAGGTATGTATCCCCTCAAAAGAGCACAAGTAGAATTAGACTTTCACCATTGTTATCACCATCATCACCATACACCATTCATTCGCCATACATGCACATCTTGATTTGACTTATTGACTTGTTTCTCTGGGGTTTGACTATACAATAAATGTCTTGTAAGTATGTATACTTTATCTCCCACCTATGAGCTCCAGATATTAAAGCCTTATTAGAGTAGGACGAGAGAAAAGGCAATGTCACTATGTCTTATACCACAAATACCATATACTTTGAGAGAAGGCATGTACCATCACTGCCTTGGTAAGGATCCAGAAATACCACAAAAGAGATATCTGAGAGAGTCATACAAGGAATCTCTGAGTTTTATTTGAAAATCTGCAAAAACTCCAGAGCTATAGCTGATCAAGAATAAGAGACATGGTACTTGACTAGACCGTTCTATCTTTTAACTACTCAAGACAGGAGTGACAGTTACAAGTCCCATGGTAAAAGGTAAAGTAAGTAAGTTTTAAGTCTTGACAGTTTACTCTAACTCAGAGATGAGACCTCATTTGAAAGCATGTGTACCGTCAACTTTTAAAGGCATTACAACAACTTTTGATCCATCACAGAGATTATCCTTGCTCAGGGACGAGCAAGAGGTAAGCTTGGGGAGTTGTTGACGGTCCTTAAGTATCAAATTTAATTAACAAATAAACAAAGAAAATGATCCAAATGCAACCAACACCCATACTTAGGGTTTTATCTGACAGAATTCCACGAGTTTTGGTGTTTGTCTATTTCTACAGGGGGTTATCACGAAATATGGAGGAAAGACCCACACGTCGGGTTTACATAGAGATATTAACGTATCGCGCAATTATCCAACATCTAGAAGAGTCCAGAAGCCACGGGAACAAACAGGAGACCGAACAGGCTCGGGGGCAGGGCGCCCGCCCTCCCCCCTTGGGCGCCCGCCCTGGTCTGAGGGCCAATCAGAACCAACCTCGCGGATTATGCTCCACCGACCTAAAGGATCAAGGAAAACCGTGCGATTAATGTCGGTTTGATCCGACGGCCCACATTCATTTGGAAGGACTATATATGCAGACCCCCTGGCCCCTGGAGGAGAGCACCTCTGAACCCTAATTCATTATCCATCTCGGGAGAAGAAGCCTCTGATCAAGCCTTAGAGCCACCACATCAATTAGATCTCTAGTTTAACATAGCTACATAGGATTAGAACTAGAAGGAGTCAATCTTCGATTGGTTTCCGGATCTGTCAAGAGGATTCTTGGTAATTCCTCTACTGTTCTTCAATTGTTCATCATTGTTCTTATGAATATGACTTTGATCTACTTCAATATATTGATTATGACTTTGCTCTACTTGTTTATATTTGCAATTATATTGTCCTTAGTTTATCATAGTTATATGCTTGGCTTAGTTAGATTAGAATTATATACATGTTTAGGATCGTATAGCGTTTATCCATGTGTACAGTGGGTAAATAATAAGTATTGTGTAGGCGTGGTGCCTATACCATATTTAACTGCGATTGTATTCTATATGCCAGATCGCGGGGTAGTTCGTGGTAGTGACAGCTCCATTGATTCTTATATAGTCACCCTCTTGTGTATAGGGCTGCTAGAGCAATATTATTACAGGGGAGTGATTGCTATGTTTCTCATCTTCCTTGATAATATCACTATGCATGGGCATAGTCCTGTCTCGCAATGATTGCCAAGTATAATTGCACTAACTATGATATGCTAGACTTTATAGTTAAGAATAACTTAGGAAATATTCTTGCAGTTTGTCCTAATTCCATGCTAATGACTTGCTAGAATATCTATTGAGGTGCTTATCATATTTGTATGTGGCTAAGTTATGCTGATCAGATTAATTATCTTTGTCACCATTCATACTTTATCTATCTTTTATATGACATTTATCCCTATATGAAAGAGATAGATAAATGCTCTCAATTATACATGCAATGATAGATACTCAATTCTATATTCCATTCCATAATCAGCATTGATGTTTAGCAATCCCTTCCCGTTGGTAAAAATATAAATAACGATACCTGGAATACTTCCCGGTTAAAATGCTACATCGGTATTAATCTATGCGCTTGCAGATCTCATTTATTATTTATTCAGAAGAGCAATTGCATATTTCAATACCGCGTCTCTTATGTCATGCTGGGGATGACAACTTGGCTTAAGTGGCATGAGGGATAAGTTCGGCATTTTTGGCGCCGTTATCAGAATTAGAAAACTAAGTCTACTTTTGGTAATGATGTTAAGAATGCCCAACAAAAAAGAATAGAGAGGCATCACTATGAAGAAAGGTCAAAGGGGAATCAAGGAGGAAAATGAATATCACTGAAATTGTCCTTTCTTTAGGCATTGCTGGAATGAAGACTTAAAGTTGCCTACCCTCGATAGGTGTCCGGAGTGCAGTGATCAGTATTGGGAGTACCGACAAGCAAGAGTCAACCGCCGATCTATATATATGAACGATTAAATTTTAGAGGAACAACAGATTGGTGTGCGAAAATTGAAAATTTCTAAAATCGGCAAGAAGGAATAATAGCGAATCATGAAATGACTGAAATTCCACCGTAGCCGCCGAGCCCTGGCGACGCAATCACTAGGGGTAATGGCTACTAACAACACCCATCAGTCACTAGAGAGCTAATGTGAGATTAGTTCGGTATGTTCATATCTAGTGCCTTAATCACCAGACAAATCTGGTGTTATACATAGAGGTCCAAAACTTAAAAATCATCACCAGACAATGTTGTTAGCATTTGAATCACCAGTTAACATGCATGCTCTACCTAGCATACAACATCCAAACATGCTTATAGAGCATGATTTTAGAAAAAAACCGATGTCATGTTTTTTTTGAGTCAAAACAAATTTTCTATGATTTTTAAGGTTAAATCATATTTAATATTTTTAAAAACACTTTTAGAAAAAGAGTAAATTGTATGGCAGGTCCTTAAAGTATTACGTGGTTTATATCTAGGTCCCCAAACTACGAAATCGCAAGTCTAACTCCTAATATATTTAAGTGATCTCATCTAAATCCCCAAACTACGAAATCACACGTCTGACTCCCTAATGTATTTAAGTGATCTCATCTAGGTCCAAAATACATATAAGGAGGATTAAAAGCTAACACGGTCATCTACATGGATATAATTTAAGCATATGACTCCTGATTTAAACCCACGTGTGCGGTCACCAGCTCGTTCCTGCTCACCACAGCGCCCGCTGCATATGACCTGGTCATGTAGGTGGCAATGGCAGGTGGTTACGCGGTCATTTGGTGTTACGCTCACTCGTGTAACTGGCTGCCATTGTCGCCTACATGACCAGGTCGTATGATGCGGGCATTGTGATGGTGAGCAGGAGCAAGCCCGTGGACGTGCGCGTGGACTTAAATCAGGAGTCATGTGCTTAAATCATATCCATATGGATGACCATGTTAGCTTTTAACCCTCCTTGTGTGTATTTTCAATCTAGATGAGATCACTTAAATACATTAGAGAGTCAGACGTGTGATTTTGTAGGGCGAGCTGGGCTGCTCCAAGCCTCCGGTAGGTCTTTGCAGAAGGGCACAACACTAGAAGGGGATCGGCATAGGCACGGACGGCCTTGTGCGACACCACAACGAGAATAGAGGGACGAGGACATACTGGCTCGAAGAACTATACAACGCTACAGACCTCAGCAGACGAGCCCTCACATTAGAGGCCTTAGATGAGGGTGCGTGGAGTGAGAAATGAGACGTCCTCGTTCTAAGAGACCAGTTGGTAAACAATTTTTGTGTTTTGAATCCTATCTATGAGATAATGGCTCACCTTGTTAGAATTGCTCTTAGAGACGTTTTCTAATTTTTAATTGGAAGACACATGAGACTTCTCGCGGTTAAAAGAAATCTAATAGACTTTTTTTCTTTCACCAAATACACATGCTTTTCTCTTTTTCGAACTTCACTTAGCTTTTTTTAATATGTTGAGAAACACCAAATACACTTGCACAACACACTTTTTCAGTTTTTCCCATCGTGGCCTGCCTCAGGTCGAACGGGCAGCCACCCCAATTATCGTCACCGACTCCACAAACAAATTGCAGAGTTGCAGACCAACGCCACGCCGACATCGACAGCACTGAGCAGACACGTCGCGGTCTCTGCCGTAAAGTACGGACACTGTCGGTCACACTCGCCTCTTGTTGTCTCTCGAGTCCCGAGGCCCGCCCATCTCCCTCCCTTGAGAGCCACACCGCTCGCGCTGGAGCATGGGTTCGAGCCCGATGTGGTCAGGACCGCCGCCGTCGCCGTGGGATCGAGGTGCAGGGAAATGGTGGGCGATGGGAGGGCCATTGGTGGTGAAGGCCGTCGGGTTCCTGCTGCTCGCCGGCCTCTTGTTCCGGGTGCTCTGCTCCTTCCCGTCCTCTCCGGCGCCGGCGCTGGAGATTACAAAAGGTTTGGGATTCGATTTCTCTGCTGTTGTATGGGTTGTTAGTTGTTACCCTAGTGCGGGACCTTAGGGTTTAACACCTTTTGGGCTTTTTTTTTTTTTCTGAGATTTGGGGACTATGTTCTTGTATTTCTGAATTTCTTTTTGCGGGCATTGTATTCCTGAATTAGCAATGGTGTCGATTTGCTTTGAATTAAATGCTAGAACTTAGGCCTTGTTTAGTTCGCAAAATTTTTCAAGATTCCCCGTCACATCGAATCTTGCGGCACATGCATGGAGCATTAAATATACATGAAAACAAAAACTATTTGCACAGTTCATCTGTAAACCGCGAGATGATTCTTTTGAGCCTACTTACTCTATAATTGGACAATATTTGTCAAATAAAAACGAAAGTGCTACAGTATCGTTTTTCACCCGTTTTTGCGAACTGAACAAGGCCTTAGCAATATCCTTATCTTGCTGAAGAAAAGAAATTTGGGTCTTTATTTATGGGGCGATCAAATTGTTAAATTAAGAGTTTGTTGTAGCTTAATACGATTCCATGGATGATATATATTGTTTTTGTGACGCAATTTATTAGGGAACTGAAAAGATTGGAGCTGTCAGTCTGCTGTATGTCTGAAAATTTTTCCTTTGGCATTTCTTTGATTCCCCAATAGTGACAAGTAGGGGTGTAAATGGTATGGTTGTTTCCTGACCGTCCGATCGACCGAGGAGGGTGGGGCATTGATTTGTATATCTAGACATTTTCTTGGATATTGAATACAGATTTGGAAATTTTTTTCTGGATATCATATATGAATATAAGAAGGGTGTTATCAATCGGTCAGATAATTCGGATAACTATGTCGGATATTGGATTCAGATAGTTTTATTGGATATCCATTAGGAGAGGACTGCAAGCCCAAGATAAATTTTAGCTCAAAAAAGGTAAATGAAGTAGATTTGGTTATCTTTCTCTAAAGTATATGGATGTTTGAAATATGAACTACTTCCTTCATCCCAAATTATAAGGCATTTCAAGAATCTTGGAGAGTCGAAGCATCTCAAGTTCGACCAAAATTATAGAAAAAATCATAAAAATTTATGAGATTAAGTAGATGTACTATGAAAATATAATTGATGAAGAACCTAATGATACTTAGTTGTATCATAAATGTTATTATTTCATCATATAAATTTGGTCAAACTTGAGATGCTTTGACTCTCCAAGATTCTTGGAATGACTTATAATTTGGGATGGAGGGAGTAAGTTCAAATTCAACAACACTGAAATATTTTAATAAACTCAAAGTATAGTATGAATGAAGTTTTAGGTCCAACTTCATTATGAGAAAGTACAAATGTCCAGTTAATGCAACTTCACAATTTTTTTTAAAATTTGGGAAGAGCCATTTGACTAAAATTAAAACATGTGTTCTTAATATGAGAGAATTTATAATTTTTTGGTACCTGACTAAAGTGTCTTGAAAGAATTGAAAACATGCGATGCATATTGTTGTTGCATTACTCAATATATGATGAATTTTTTTCGTCACCGAAGGTGTCAGTTTCCGTCTTGTCCTGTTTTCAATGCAAATTTATTTGTATTTTTATTCTGAGACAAATCCACATTCATATAGTATCTGACATTATTCGTATCCTACTCCAACTTCAAAGAAAAAGATTAAAACAAATATGGTGTAAGCAATATCCATCCGTATCCGATCCAATAACAAATTTACACCCCTAGTGACAAGTGATTAATGTTACTGATCATATAACTACATTTTAGCTATGTTTAGTAATTGGATCAGAGAAGAAACAAAACAAATATGTTTTGGTCTTTGCCAAGATTTTAGTGAAAATTTAATAGTGCTTATGATTTTTTTCTGATCTGGCCGTAGTCACATAAATTGCAAAATAACATGAATTTAACTTAAACATATTGAATTGCCAACTAAAGGTATCTCCAGATTCTTGTGTTTTATTTGAAATAAAAAGAGACGGAAATGTGCAGGAGTTGTGCTTTCTGTGAGATGAATGATCTCTGCTGTTCCATTGATTGATCATCAGTTTATAAAGGAGTTACATGACTCTTGAACTACTAAGACTCTTCATTCTAGACTCTACAAATTCTAGGCTTTTCATATTCTAATACCCTCCCGCAGTCTCAACCGGGACATGATCGAACATTGAGACTGGATCGAAAGTTGATGAAGACATCAGTTGGCAATTCCTTAGTAAATATGTCGGCATACTGAAGGGATGTGGGAACATGAAGAACCCGCAGAGCTCCAAGGGCCACATGCTCCCGAACAAAATGGACATCTATTTCCACGTGTTTGGTCCTTTGGTTATGAACTGGGTTTGTTAACAAATACATGGCACTGATGTTGTCACAATATAGCACGTGGTAAAGGACGACGAAGCTCGCCCAAGAGTTGACGAATCCAACAAGCCTCAGCCACGGCATTAGCAACACCCCTGTATTCGGCCTCAGCACTGGACCTTGAGACAGTGTGTTGGCGCTTGGACGACCACAATATAAGATTATCGCCAAGAAAGACACAATACCCAGAAGTAGAGCGGCAGGTGTCTGGGCAGCCTGCCCAATCAGCATCCGAGTAGACGATCAAATCATGTGACTGGCTGCGAGAAAGAGTAAGACCGTACTCCATGGTGCCTTTGATATATTGCAGAATGCGTTTGATGAGAGCAAAATGGGGCTCATGGGGGTCATGCATATACAAGCAAACTTGTTGAACGGCATGAGCAATATCCAGCCGTGTGAGTGTCATATTGTAAGGCACCAGCAAGACTGCGATATAGAGTAGGATCAGCAACCGGTGGTCCATCTTGGGCAGACAACTTGGAATGAACCTCAATTGGGGTTCGGCAAGGATTGCATGCTGACATATTGGCCTTGTCCAAAATTTCAGCAGCATATTTAGTTTGAGAGAGGAACAGACCTGAGGATGACTGCTTGGCAGCAACACCCAAGAAGTAATGAAGATTACCAAGATCAGTCATAGCAAATTCTTTCTGCAGGGAGCGAATAATATGTTGGAGAAGATGGTGGGATGAAGCTGTCAATATGATGTCATCCACATATAACAGAAGATATGCCACATCTATCCCATGAGTGTAGATGAAAAGGAAATTGTCACATTTAGAAGCCTGTGAGGAATGATCTCTGCTGTTCCATTGATTGATCATCAGTTTATAAAGGAGTTACACGACTCTTGAACTACTAAGGCTCTTCATTCTACACTCTACAAATTCTAGGCTTTTCATATTCTAATACTTTCATTAATAGGGAAGAAAAGGAAGCAAGATAATATGAATTAGTAAAAAAAATGCAAAAAGGCCTCAAGATCAAAGTTAGCTAATTGTGCAGAGCTGGTTGATAAACAGAGAAGCAGATTGTGTGTCTAGTTGTCTACTGCTCCAAGCAGTCCTTGTGTGTGATATCCTCCCTCATTTGGTAGTTACATAACTTGCAAATTGTCAAGCTGCTGTTATTGAAAAATTGCCTGTATTTTTTTCCTTCCATAGATTCATCTTACATAAACAATCGCTCTTTTGAAAGCTGTCTTTTCATTTCTTGGTTAATTGCATGTTTTCTTTCTCTAACCAGTCCATCAAATGTAATTCCTCAAGTTGATTTTTATTGATACCTGTTGTCTCAGAAAAGGCAACATTTTTAGAACTGTACTGCTCTTTCATTAATGGTAGCAGGTTTTCACAAATCTGGTCATGAGGTTGGCCTCATGTGGATAAGTTGTCTTCCATGGTGACATTAGAATTCTATCATGCCTGAATAAGCATGTCAAAAAAAAAAATTGTTCCTTTTTTGTTTTCCAGATTTGAGTGATACATGCTTTAGTTGATCAGTTGTACTGTTCTGTACCAATATGTTATTTGCCAAATACTGTTCTTCAGGAGTCCACTTCCTTGAGGTGGTCTGCTACTCTGAAATCTGAATTAATAGTAACACGTATCAACACATCACTGCTTTCCAATACTTTGCAAGCTATTTAGTTCTTTCACATTTTCGAATACCCTGATATATCTCTTCGTGCCTTGCTTTGTTACTAAACTTTTGCTTTTCTACCATCATAAACATGGCATACCTACAACCTTTAGAGCCATAGAACTGCATCCTCTTGATTTGTCACTAGGCACAGCGGATAGCCAAACTCTGGGTTCCCTTTGATCTGTTCATACCATAACTAGTTCAGGACTTGGCTAAAGCATATTAAGTAAGATACGACACAAAGCGTTTTGTTGACCATTGAGATTTGATTTAATAGATAGTGAATCCTGCCAATATGCTCTGCAGGCTTTCAATAAGAACCCTCACCTGCTCGTTAAGATTGTGTTTTTGCTCATTTACATTTCTGCTTTTATTTTTTGAGAAAGATACCCAAGAAGTGCCTCATATCTGTAAACTCCCTTGCCATACAATGCTTTGAAGACCACAATAACCACTCGCTTCTAGCAATGAGATCTAGTAAGATAAATGATAATTGAGGACATCAACCAAGTTAATTACCGTTACTGTACAAGCATGGGATCACGAATGCTACGTGGCCTATTAAACTTTCATAAGTTAGGCCAGCTGTTCGTCCTACTGTGCTGTGACTCAGTAATATTTAAGGCTGTGCACATCCTTGGATGTAGAGGCCGGAATGATCTTACTACATTATTATTATCCATAAAAGAACATGGGACCAATAGTTAGGTGAGTGTCTGGTCTTGATGAAATATGTTCCGGACATCAAAACTGTACCTTGATCCTTCTGTCTATTCGCTATTACCAACTTTTGCTGGTGAAAATAAGATTAAGCTTTGTAAACAGCCAACATCAAAACTGTACCTTGATCCTTCTGCTAAAGTTGGTGTTGTATCCTCCAGTCATACTAACAAATGCTGTTTGTAGATCGACATGGTTTTGGAATCTAATTTGACAAGACTTTATTTATGTCCTAATAAAATTATCATACTTTGATAATATTCAAGATAGACAAGTCAATCTCTGGGTCTTTTTTTTTATTTGCGTACAGTACAATTTTATACAAGATGTAAATATTGATAATGTCATGTACGGTCAGACGTACATTAGGAGGCGCTGGGCCCGTGACATCAGACGTGCGGCAGAGCGCGTCCAGCGCGCCGCGGACGTGGCCCTGGCGGCGGCCGAGCCTAACTAGGCAGCTGATAGCCTGATAGCCCAGCCCAGTTATCTTTATAAGTTCAGTTATCTTTGTATTTGCAATTTATATTAGTCCCAGATAGGTTATTTAGCAAAATAGGTGAAGTAGAAGGGACATAAATATTTGTAGACTCTATTGATATAATCAAGCAAGAATTATAAACCAATCTTATTCTTTCTCCCAACTTTCAAGTCTCAAGCCTAGGTTGCAGAGGGGTATAACCTCGCCCTAGAAGACTGGTACGGTTCCTAGCCTTGCTGCGTAGATTGTAGGGCGGAGAGTAGAGGGAGCTGGAGCGTGTTCGTTGGCGGCAGCGGGGAGCCGTCGCGTTCAGGAGTTAGGGCACTCAAGGCGAAGAACAGAGGGACGCCGGGCGCCCAAGGGTGTCAAGTTGACACAATCCCAGGCTATCTTTATTCATCTGATATGATAGCCTTTTATAGGCAATTACAAACTGACTCTTACTAGGATTATGGAATAAGAAACAAACTCTAAGACTCCTAAGATTTCCTAAACTAATCCAATCCAGAGTCCTAGACTCATACTAGTTGCTGAGGCAGGCTATGCGGCCAGCAGGGCCAAGCTGGACGCTGCTGCTCAGCCCTGCTCTCTAGCCTTGCGCCTCTCATATGTCTTGCCCACCATAACATCTCTCCCCCCCTCGGGAAACAGCTCGTCCGCGAGCTGGAAAGATGGATGAGCTTCACGAAATGCCGGAACTGGTTCCCACGTAGCCTCCGAGACGGGCATGCCTGACCATTCAACAAGGACATGCCAGACCCCACGACGTAATTCCGAGCGAAGCACCCGTTCCGGCTGTTGCAGAGGTCGGCCATGGCGTAGAGGTGGTAACGTTGGTGTAGAAGACGGCGGTGAGCCCCGGAACGGCTTGAGAACGCCAACATGGAAGACGTCATGGATACGTGCCTCACTGGGCAGCTGAAGACGATACGCAACCTCGCCGACTCTAGCAACCACCTGAAAAGGCCCTGCGTATTTAGGCGCCAACTTGCCCCGACCACCAGGAACTAAGCTCTTGGTGTGACGGTGCAGCATCCTGAGCAAGACCCAATCCCCGACGGCGAACTCGAGGTCACGGTGGTTGGCGTTGTAAAACCTGCGAGCGTGCTCTTGAGCTTGAAGAAGACGAGCACGCACTTCCTGGAGAAACTCATCCCTGTTGGACAGCAAGGAGTCAACCGCCTCCGTGCGCGCCTGCCCCGGAACATAGGGCAGCAACTCCGGCGGTGGTCGGCCGTACACGACCTGGAACGGAGATGTTTGGAGCGCGGTATGATACGCCGAGTTATAACAAAACTCAGCCCATGGAAGCCAATCAAGCCAGTCCCGCGGTCGATCACCTGTCAAACAACGTAAATACATGGTAATAGTCTTGTTGACAACCTCAGACTGGCCATCTGTTTGGGGGTGGAACGCTGAGCTCATGCGAAGCTTAACACCGGCATGGCGAAATAAGTCACGCCACACATGGCCCGTGAACACCGGATCACGATCACTGACAATTGATTCTGGAAACCCATGAAGCCTCACAATGTCCTGGAAGAAGGCGCGAGCCACTGATGACGCCGTGTAGGGATGACCCAGAGGAATAAAATGAGCATACTTGGAAAACCGGTCGACCACTGTGAGCACGACGCTTTTGCCATGAACTTTGGGCAGCGCCTCGATGAAGTCCAGAGAAATATCCGCCCAGATGCGCGAAGGAACCGGCAGCGGCTGCAACAGCCCCGCTGGATGCAATGTCTCTGTCTTGTTCCGTTGGCACGTGGTACAGCAGCGGACAAACTCACCCACCACTCGGCGATCATGCTCGACGAAGAACTCCGCACGGAGGCGATGAAGGGTCTTTTGGATGCCCTCATGGCCCCCGGTATGAGCCAACTGTAGGACGTCCTCGAGCAGCGCCGAAGTGCTAGGGATGAAGATACGACCGCGGTGGAGAAGCAGGCCATCCCGTACTGACCAAGTGTCACCATGCAGACCTGCCGCCACGGCTTCAAGGCGAGCGCGCAGCACCGGATCAGCCCCCAGTTCCTGCCGGAGATCGTCGAAGAGCTGGAAGCTGGGAGCCGACAACGCCGAAGAAAACAGCACCCCCACATCGAGAAGAGCAGCCAGCAGCGGAGAATCCCCATCACGACGTGAGAGCGCATCGGCCACCACATTAGTCTTGCCGGAGTGGTATTCGACCCTGAAATCAAAGCCAAATAATTTGCTAATCCAGTGGTGTTGTGGGATGGTGGAGAGGCGCTGATCCAGCATATATTTCAGCGCGTAGTGATCTGTCCGGACGATGAAAGCACGACCCCAAAGATAGGGTCGCCAATGGCGCACTGCCTGAACCAGGCCGATGAGCTCGCGCTCATAGGCTGCCACCTTCAGATGTCGAGCTGCAAAGGGCCGGCTGAAAAATGCGATGGGCGCCCCATCCTGATGAAGAACCGCGCCGAAACCGGACCCTGACGCATCACAATCGACGACGAATGGTAAGCTGAAGTCCGGCAGGTGAAGCACTGGTGCTGCCGAGAGCGCGGCCTTGAGCGCCACGAATGCCACCTCCGCCTCGGGTGACCAGTGGAAGCCGTCCTTGCGTAGGAGCTGAGTGAGGGGCGCTGCGATGATGCCATAATCGCGTATGAAGCGGCGATAGTAGCCTGGAAGGTGGAAGGAGCGTTGGACAGTCCGAACGGCATTACCAGGAACTCAAAATGCCCATGGTGCGTCCGAAACGCGGTCTTGTATACATCTTCGACAGCAACGCGGACCTGATGATATCCAGACCGAAGGTCCAGTTTGGTGAAAAACTTGGCCCCATGGAGTTCATCAAGCAGTTCCTCGACGACCGGGATCGGAAACTTGTCCTTCACTGTGACAGCGTTGAGGGATCGGTAGTCAACGCAGAAACGCCATGATCCGTCTTGCTTCTTGACGAGAAGGACCGGCGCCGAGAACGGAGACGTGCTGGGCCGAATGATCCCTTGCTGCAGCATGGCTTCACATTGTTGTTCCAGTTCATCTTTCTGAAGCTGCGGGTAGCGGTACGGACGGACCGCCACTGGCTCGGTGCCGGGCTTGAGGTGAATGTGATGGTCGCAGTCCCGTGCCGGCGGCAAGCCGGTGGGTGGCGCGAACACGTCGGCGAACGTGTCCAACAGCCGGTCCAGGAGTGCGCGCTCGGCGCCCTTGTCGGTGAAGAGGTGGCCTGTGAACAGGGTCGCTTGCGGTGCTGCTGCTGGTGCGCCAACCCCTGTCCAGACGACGCGGCGGCCACGGAGCGAGAACGCCATACGAAGAGACGCGAAGTCCCACAAGATGGGTCCCAGAGAACGCAGCCACGTGAGGCCCAGTACCATGTCGTATGGCGCGAGCGGGATGGAGAAGCAATCCACGGTGAACGGCTCGTCGGCGATCTTGATGGGAACGTCGCGGGCGAGGCCGCGGCAGGCCACCTTGTCGCCGTTGGCCACAATCACATGCGCCCCGCTGCTGTCGCGTCCACGTTGATGAAGTTGTGCGTCGACCCGGAATCCAGTAGGGCCGTGAACTCCTGTGCGCCGATCGTGACTTGCAGCTGCATGGTATCGCCTGCGCGGATCCCTGTAGCTGCGGACAGAGAGATCATTGGCTTGTCGGGGTCGAACGGTGGGATGTCGCTGTTGGGAGCGTCCGCGTCCGCTGCGTCATCCGGCTCCTCCACAATATAGTCGGGCGCCTCCAGGTAGAATAGACGAGGACACTTGTGTCCCCGTACGAAGGGTTCGTCGCAGTTGTAACATAGCCCCAACTTGCGCCGTTCCGCCATCTCATCGGGGGTGAGGCGTTTGAAGGGCTGCGGCTGCTGGGCTGGCACGCCAGTGCCAGCAGGAGACACCGAGGGGGTCGGCGGTGGGCGGCGTCCCTGTCGTGGTGCTGGAAGCAGTAGTGGCGTATTGCGACGTTCATACGCGCGCGCTAACCTCATGGCCTGCTGCAGGTTTGCGGGCTCAAGGAGTTCGACGTCGACGCGGATGTGCTCCGGGAGGCCCCCTGTGAAGAGACGAGCCTTCTGTACTGCCGACAGATCGCCGGCGTGCGCAGCCCGAGCTTGAAACTCGGCCATGTACTTGTCGACGGAGCCACCAAAGGGAAGACGCGCCAGGTCAGCCAGATGGTTTGTGCTGATGGCTGGCCCGAAGCGTTGCTGGCAGTAGGTACGGAAATCCGGCCACGCCGGACGCCCGAGGTCCTGCTCCAACACAAGGTACCACTGCTGGGCCACCCCCTTGAGGTGGTACGATGCCATCCAAACCTTGTCTGCCTCACGCGTGAGTTGGCCACGGAAGAACTGCTCACATTTGTTGAGCCATCCCAGCGGATCTGCTGTGCCGTCATATGTCTCAAAGGTGATTTTGTGGTACTTCGGCACGAGCGCGGCTTCCCACTCTGGCGCCGGTGGTAGATACGGAGGAGTTGATGCCTGGTGCACTGAGGCCGGGGGTGGCATGGGCTGTGACACCGAGCCAAATGACGGGATTGGTGATGGCGAGTGCGGAAAGTTGATCTGGGTGATGGGAACTCCCGTGGACGGCGCCTGCAGAGCACCGGACGAACCCACGGCTGCGGACAGCTGCGGCTGGGAGGGGAGCACCCTGTTGGAGGACTCTGCGATGCCTGTCGTGGGCTCCAGGAGCAGCGGAGTTGTAGACGTGGGCAGCACCGGAACGCCGCCAAATCCGGGCAGACCGAACTGCGGGAAAGCAGGTTTGCCGTCCAGCGCAGAAAGACGGCCGGCCTGGTCCGCGAGGTGGTGGTTCATGGCCGCCATCTGGAGTTGCATGCTGGCGAGCATCTCCGCGATGGAGGCCAGGGTGACCGTTGCCGCGGGTGGCGTGGTCTGCACCAGCGCGCCCGAGGTGGTGACCAGAGGCAAGGAGGCTCCAGCCGTGTTGGTTGTCGATGTCGAGGGCGGAACCGACGTAGCAGCGGCGGTGGTGTTGGCAGCAGATGTATCCATGATCGACGAGGTCGCTGATACCAAGTTGGTACGGTTCCTAGCCTTGCTGCGTAGATTGTAGGGCGGAGAGTAGAGGGAGCTGGAGCGTGTTCGTTGGCGGCAGCGGGGAGCCGTCGCGTTCAGGAGTTAGGGCACTCAAGGCGAAGAACAGAGGGACGCCGGGCGCCCAAGGGTGTCAAGTTGACACAATCCCAGGCTATCTTTATTCATCTGATATGATAGCCTTTTATAGGCAATTACAAACTGACTCTTACTAGGATTATGGAATAAGAAACAAACTCTAAGACTCCTAAGATTTCCTAAACTAATCCAATCCAGAGTCCTAGACTCATACTAGTTGCTGAGGCAGGCTATGCGGCCAGCAGGGCCAAGCTGGACGCTGCTGCTCAGCCCTGCTCTCTAGCCTTGCGCCTCTCATATGTCTTGCCCACCATAACAAAGACAGACCGCGACTACGAGCTCCGTAGTCGAGGGCCTCCTACCCTAGGGCCCCAGGTCCTTGACAGATAAAGTTGGAGTTGGTCTAAATTTTACTAGCTCAATTGAATGCTTTCTAGTATGGCACTTATTTGTTATTGGATGTAGTAAATTACAGTCCTTGTACATTGCAAGTACAGGGTTACCAAGCTTTAGAATCTTGAAAGCAGAGACGATATGGGTAAACTTGAATGTTTTATTACTTTTTGTTCTTGTTTCTAGTATTTCTAATGTGAGATGTTACATGTATAGGAAAATGCAATCTTTTCAATGGGGAATGGATACCAAACCCCTCTGGCACAGCCTATACAAATGCAAGCTGTCGATTTATTGATGATCACCAGAACTGCATGATGAATGGTAGACCTGACAAGGAATATCTACGTTGGAATTGGAAGCCTTATGGATGTGATCTTCCACCATTTGATGCAGTCAGATTTCTAGATTCTATGAGAAACAAAGCTTGGGGACTAATTGGTGACTCCATTCTTCGTAACCAAGTTCAGTCATTGCTTTGCCTTCTGTCTAAGGTAAATGCTACCAACTTTACTTTCTCATTCTCACGTGATGCAGTGCCCTACTGTCAGTTGACCACCATCTTACTCTATACATAGTCCCTATGTCTATATTTGAATATGTGGGATCTTTAACAAAATTTTACTGGAAATTCGCTCTTTTTTCCCTTCCAAATCTGCATTTTAAAATAATAGATATGATGTTTTAGCTTGATAGACTTTATGCAGCTGCAAAAGTAAAGGTCCTGTTACCATACTTTTTACAAGAATAGCGGAAACTCTTGTTCAGTGTTCACTAAACTTTATGTGTACCACTAGTCATATGCTTCCTGCTGATGATGCCAAAACTAGAACTGTTTGCTTCCTGCTGTTGGCTTTTGCTATTTTAACCGTTTTCCTGGTAGAAATAACGCTGGGATGGAAATTCCCTGATGCTCTAATCTTATTGTCTATTCCATAACGGGAACTTGTAGTGCTATATTATCCTGAGAATATCTGCTTGCTGTTTGTTTAGGCTGAAGAACCTGTTGAGGTTTACCATGATAAGGAATTCAAAAACAGGAGATGGCACTTCCAATCCTACAACTTCACAGTGTCCATTGTCTGGGCTCCTTTCCTCATCAAATCTGATGTTTTTGAGAATGAGAATGGTGTATCCACCTCTGAAATACAGCTCCACCTTGACATACTTGATGCTAGCTGGACAAGTCAGTATGAGAGCTTTGACTATATTATTATTTCTGGTGGACAATGGTTTCTGAAGGTAGCGGTCTACTGGGAGAATGGTGCTGTGGTTGGTTGTCATAATTCTCAGAACAAGAACCTCGCTGAACTCGGTTTTGAGCACCTGTATCGGAAAACTCTACAAAATGTTTTCAAGTTCATCATCTCAGCAAAACACAAGCCAGTAGTTTTCTTCAGGACCTGGTCACCTGATCACTTCGAGAATGGAGAGTGGTTTAACGGTGGGTCTTGTTCCAGGGAATTGCCCTACAAGAAGGGAGAGTACAGAGAGGGATACATCGAGCGTGTCATGAGGCAAATCGAGCTTGAATCCTTTAACAAGGCTGCAGCTGCGCTTAGGGGTTCGGTGGATGCGGATAGGCTGAGACTCATGGATACCTACAGCCTCTCGTTCTTGAGACCGGACGGTCACGTTGGGCCTTACAGAACACCCTATCCCTTTGCAAAGGGCAGCACGGAATCCACTCCCGTTCAAAATGATTGCTTGCACTGGTGTGTGCCAGGCCCCATTGATGCGTGGAATGATCTTGTTATGAAGATGGCCCTGGATTGATGAAAACCTTATTATGGATTTATATGGTGTGCTCTTATGGAGTATAAGTAGCAGCCAAGTGGGCACAAAAAAGTGTCCGTTTTGGTTTAGCTGTAAAATAGTAGTACTAGCAAATAGAGAAACCTCAAGTTTGACTTTATTGCAAAGATATATGTGTATGTTGTTTTCAAGCTTTAAAGTTTGAACTGGGCAGTCACTGTCGGTTATTCCTGGTTTAACAGGTTGGCCCTCGATGCTGACTGCCGTTCATCAAGAAGTAACCTGTAATCTGCCGTTCAGCAAGGCATGACTGTCCTGGCTGACGAACATTCTCTTTTAGAAATATATATACTTTTATAATAAACTGATGGAGTGGAAGTGTATGGAGCTGTTTATAAACTAAGGGCTCGAGATAAAACTTGGTTATCTTAATGGAGCACACATCGCAGAGAACTGCCATCACTTAAGTTAAATGAATACATTGATTAAACATGAGCTAAAATAATTTAGTTTCACTAGTCATCTAAGAGTAGTTAAAATAATTTTATGTGACTAAAATTTAGCAAAGGAACCAAACGGCTAAGACACGCATGATGTAGTCTCCGTTTTTTTACCATTGCGGCCGTTGCTAGTCATTGGTACCTGACGTACTGTAGTGTCTTTTTCCGGATTAAATTTTGTGATTCGTTCAGTGTAGCAACAACAATCAATTAGAATTTTTTTTTTGTCACTTTTTCCCCCATCAATCACGACGCTAGTGCAAAACGCCGTAATCTTCTTCCCTCCCCCAAGTTCAGTAAAAAAGGAAAACAGGTTCTTGTCGTGACCAAAATGCAATGCACAACAAAAATCTGATCAAATTAATCATCCTTCTCAAGTTAACTAGGACAATCAACAGTAACAAAAAAAGTTAGGTCACTTGCCTCTTCATAGAATTTGAGGAATGGCCACAGTAGTTTATCAACCAATCTAGGAGTACTAATTTCTCAACTTGGATGTAGATGCTAGGATAAATATTTCTATTTCATCGTTAAAATAAATCTGTTAACGCAAATTAAGAATCGAAATCAATCAAGAGGCTCAAGTGAATCAATGGTCTAGATTGCTTGACCAATCATTTATATTATATTATATACATAAAAATCTCGGATTACGGTAAACCCTCAAATCTAATGAACTCAATGCAAAACCCTAAACCCAGAACTCGTCGCGTCGGGTAAGCACAAATAATCCCATCCATCAAATCTTGGCTAGAATATAACTTCACAGCCTTCGGGGAAGGAAACACCGTTAATTAAGAAAAAAAAGTATATAATCCAATGCTGTAAGAATCACACACGCGGCTGCCAATCCAATCCGTGTCTCGGTTTCGTTGCAATTGCAACCGGAGATGGTGGCGTTGTTGCATAGGCTAGAACAATCGCCACTTGCTGGTGGCGTTGTTGAGGTCCCGTATCCGGTCCTCGAGCTCCCGGATGCGCGCGTCCCTGTCCTCCTGCGCGTCGAGCGCGCGTCGGAGCTCGTCCACCTGGGCATCCTGGCGCGCCGTGGCCGCCCGCAGCTCGGCCTCGGCCGCCTCGGCGCGCGCTTCCGCGTCCCGCCGCTTCGCCTCGGCCGCCTCCCGCGAGGTGCTGGCCGCCGCCAGCGCGCGCTCCAGCGCCCGCACCTCTGCCGTCAGGTTCTTGGCCTCCTCCTTCTCCGACGCCGCGGCTGCCCAGCCGGCGAGCAGCCTGCGGTGCAGCATCGCCGACGTTTTCTCTCCCCCCTTCTCCATGTCCGGGTCGTCGTCCTCTGCGTAGCTACCGAGGACCGACAGCACCGATGACCAACACGACGTCATGGCCTCTCTCTCTCTCTCGATCGATCGTCGACTACACAGGCGACTTTCAAAACGGAAAGCAGCTAGTTGCATGTTACCATATATGAATACCTGGGTATTACTGAATTATACGATGACAACGAGGAGTTTGGAACACTGAATTCTGTACGGATCAGGAGCGGTGCAAAACTTGGAACCGTTTAGGACTCGAAATCGAATCGATCATATCACAAGTTCACAACGACCAGTGTGGGCCGACTCCATACATTACCTCACCTCGTTACATCAGTCATCACATCGTAGACCTGTATATATAAGAAGCATTTTAAAATATTTTTCTCATTCCTCGTGTGTGTAATAGATACGTGTGAATGTCGAATATGTGCACGAGTGCGGTTATGATAGAATTGTAAGTTGTAGTAGGTTTATGCTTGTGAATTGCAAAGAATATATATGGACAATTATGATGCAAATCAAATCAATCTTGATGAAAATCAAATCGAAAGGAACCTTATGGAGCATATACAACTGATGACAACTTTGTCAAAAGACATCAATGGCCACAGAACATCAGTGTGGAATCTGAATGGCATATTTATATTTCAAAGTTCAAAATTCATCTCTGTAAATAATCCAACATAGGACACAAATTCCACCAAGGCAATGATCACCAAGCACTTGCATCAAACAACATAAAAGATATATTCCATCCTTTTATTAGTGCATAAGGTCGAATGATATGCATGCCTTGCTGCAGGCACTACTACAGAACGAGGCATTGGTCGATGCCCAAAATCGCCAAAAACCTTGGTCTTTTTTTTGCCCGGGGCTAAAGGTCCTAACACCGGTTCGTAACACAAATCGGTGCTAAAGGGTCCTGCCCAATGGCTACTGAACAGGTGCTGTCGGGGCAGGGACTCTTTAGCACCGGTTCGTGTTACCAACCGGTGCTAAAGGGGGTCCTGCCCAATGGCTACTGAACAGGTGCTGTCGGGGCAGGGACTCTTTAGCACCGGTTCGTGTTACCAACCGGTGCTAAAGGGTCCCCTTTAGCACCGGCCAGAGCCATGGCCGAGGTCAAGCCTCTAGCACCGGAACATAACTCACACCGGTGCTAAAGCACCCTTTAGCACCGGTTCGTGTTATGAACCGGTGCTAAAGGTCCGGTTCATAGGCCGGCTACCTCCTCCCCTCTGCCCATTCAAAACCGAGAGCACCATTGTTGTTGTTGGAGCTTGTTCTTGCTTGGTCTTCTTTTGTTCTTCATCTCCGACGCCCATCGTTGATCTTCTTCGACTCCGTCATCGTCTCTTCGTGCTTGGAGGTGACTAACTGCATCCTTTCTTGTCTTTGTCATGATGTTTTTGGCTTGTGATTTTCCTATTATTTTTAGCTCAAATCCACTTTGTTATTTTGAATCATTCACTTGAATTAGTATCCATATATATATATATATATGTATATATATATATCATATTTCATGGTTGACCTAGTATTAATGTAGTTTGCAAGAATGAATTATAGTATATTTTTATGATCTTAGAAAGTAGGATAGTTCAAATTAATTGCTTTGTTAATATCACTTGATAAGTTTTTATTACTACATAATGTCCATTGTATAATTTAAAAGATTTGTTGAAGTAACTAGACAAATAAAGGATATTATTAGGTTCTTCTTTAATCATACATGTTTACTAGTAAATGTGGAATTTATAATTGTTTAAAAATTGAGTATGGATAGTAGATGGCAACCGTGACCGGGTCTCAACGGGTTCAAAAGCGATACCGGCCGAAACTTCCTCTCATTACTTGTAGCAAGTGTGGGCAGAAGATTGTGATGGAGTACAAAGTGTCGAAAGAGGGAGTAAACAAGGGTCGTATATTCTACAAGTGTCCGGATCGTAATGTGAGTTATTTCCAGACATTTGCTTATATATGTGCTTATTTTTTTAATGATATTAATTAAACTTTTGATTCTCTCTTTTAATTTCAGTGGGACGGAGCGGATGTACAGGTTGGTACTGGGAGGAAGAATACATTCAACGCATTAAGAAATCTTTTGCACAGGTGGTTGAGGCTGAAGGTGATGAGGCAGTGAGCCGGCGAAAGGAGTTCAATGATGTTGATCAAGCAAATGATCTATCTATTATAGTTGGGATCGGACACGAACTAATTATGTTGCTTAAGTGTATTTTAGTTTTAGTTTTTTTAGTGCTAGTTGCGATTGTATTTGTTGTAGCCAAGCTTGCTTGAACTAATCAACTATGTGTGTTAGACATGTTGTGCAATAAGATGAGAAACTATATGTGTGCATGGTTTTCATAATATATATGTTATATTTAATGCAGATGGTAACACGTAATTGGATGTATAATGCCGATCGGCGCTCCAAAGAGTTCATTAATGGCGTGCATTATTTCTTAAATGTGGCCGAGACAAATAAGAGGGACGGTTTCATGTGTTGTCCATGTGCCGTGTGCAAGAATTTGACAGAATATTCTAACTCAAGAACTCTTCATTCGCACTTATTAAAGTCTGGTTTCGTACCAAACTTTTGGACTAAGCATGGAGAAAGCGGGATTATAATAAATGATGGTGAAGAAGAAGAATTGGACCACGCCAACATTATTGCTCAGTATAGTGGCTTCAATGATGTTGCAATGGGGGGAGATAATGAAGAAGAGGTAGCGACAGAAGATGATCGGGGCAATGATGCTTTTAGTGATGCCATCCGTGATGCACAAAGAGAATGTGAAAGTGATAGAGAGAAAGCCAAGTTCAAGCGCATGCTAGAGGACCACAGGAAATCGCTATATCCCACCGCTGAAGATGGGCAAAAAAAGTTGGGTACCACACTGGAATTGCTGCAATGGAAGGCAAAGAATGGTACATCTTTTGGGAGCTACCTTACTGGAATGTCCTAGAGGTCCGCAACGTGATCAACGTGATGCATCTGACAAAGAATCTTTGTGTGAACTTGCTCAGATTCATGGGTGTCTACGGGAAGTCTAAGGATTCACTTGAAGCACGACAAGACTTGCAGCACATAAAAGAACGAGACAACCTGCATCCAGAAAAGACAGATGATGGACGTCATTACTTAAGTCCTGCTAGCTACACTCTGAGCAAAGAAGAGAAGGAAAGCATGTTTGAATGTCTTAGCAGCATCAAGGTCCCATCTGGATTCTCCTCCAATATCAAGAGAATAATTAATGTGCCAGAGAAGAAATTCCTAAACTTAAAGTCCCCATGACTGTCACGTTCTAATAACGCAATTGTTGCCGGTGGTTTGAAGAGGAATTTTACCTCCACACGTACGTCTAGCCACCGTAAAGCTATGTGCATTCCTCAATGCAATTTCTCAGAAGGCAATCAATCCAGAGCAACTAGCTACTCTGTAGAATGATGTCGTTCAATGTCTCGTCAGCTTTGAGTTGGTGTTCCCTCCATCCTTCTTCGATATCATGACACACCTCCTAGTTCATCTGATCAAAGAGATTCGTATTCTCGGTCCTGTGTTCCTACACAACATGTTCCCCTTCGAGAGATTCATGGGTGTCCTAAAGAAATATGTCCATAGTCGTTCCTGGCCAGAAGGAAGCAGTACCAAGGGCTACGGAACAGAGGAGGTCATAGAGTTTTGTGTTGACTTTATTCCAGACCTTGACCCAATTGGCATTCCTGAATCTCGACACGAGGGCAGACTCAGCGGAAAGGGAACACTTGGGAAGAAAACATATATTGGTACGGGAGACGATTACTTCAATAAAGCACACTACACAGTTCTCCAGAACTCCTCATTGGTGGAACCATATGTTGAGGTACACAAAGATTTCCTACGATCCCAGTGGCTCGGGAAGAATGATGCTTGGATAATGCGTCAGCACATGAAAACTTTTGGCGATTGGTTGCGCAAAAAATGTCAGGGTGATGAAAATATTGATGAGCAGCTTTATTTGTTGGCCAGGCAACCATCATGGCATGTCCTCACGTACAAAGGGTATGAGAATTGCACCAATTATGTCACCTCGACGCTCTCGACAAATCTCTTGTCAGCTGCTTTTGTCTGTAAGTATTTCTTTCTTTTTATTAAACTTCTACCTTCTTTAATTATATGTATATAATCCTTACACACTTAGGATTTGTATGTATATATGCAGGCACCAAATGAGAGAGCTCAGAATCAGAAATGACAATAGTATTGGGTTTGTTGACCCTTATATTGTTTTCAAGGCTCCGCAGGTAGTGTGGACAGCATCTCATGAGACAGAAGTCTGCACCAATCTTATGAGGTTCTTTGTGAACCAAAAATAAAAACAAAATATACTCTTCCCCTTCAACTTTAAGTGAGTTATATAGTTATTAAGTGCATGCACATTTTATTTTACTTATTATTACTCGAGACGAGTTTTATATAGTTATATATAGGCCTGATGAAAGGTCCAAATGGCTAGAGGGGGGTGAATAGCCTATTTAAATTTTCTACAAACTTCAACTAGACAAGTTGATTAGTAAAACAAAAGGCGAAGCTATTCTAGCACTAGCACAACTAAGCTATGCAAGCCACCTACACAAGTCTAGAAAGAAAGCTAAACATTAGTTACAACAAGAAAGCTAAGCTACACAACTAGCAAGGTATGCACATAAGTAAAGGAGAGGGGAGTGATTGTTATACCAACGTTGTAGAGTAGAAATATATCCAATCAATCAATCAAAATTACAAGAGAATCCTCGGCAAGAGATGACACAAGATTTTTTACCGAGGTTCACTTGCTTCCCGGCAAGCTAGTCCTCGTTGCGGCGATACACCCACTTGATGGATCACGAGCTAATTGGCACTCCAAAGCAAAACCCTCAGCAGGTGCCGCACATCCACTCACAAGATGGGGATCCTCCAAGCCACGAGCAATCCACTAGAGTAGCCAATTGCGATCTCCCGCGGGGAAGGCTCAAGAACCCCTCACAAATCACTTGGTGAGGCTCGAAACAATCTCCAATCACGAGCTCAACACCACCGCTGCTCCAAGCCATCTAGGGCGTCGGGAAACACCCAAGAGTAACAAGAAATATGCAGCAAACTCAAGAATCAGTGCCACTAAATGCAACTCTCAAAGCAATACACTTGAATCTCACTCAATCTCACTAGGATTAGCAATCAAGCAAGGAGATGAGTGGAGGGAGTGTTCTCTAGCTCAATGGATGCCTCAAGTAATCAAATGTGCAAGAGTGAACCTCCCAAAGCCGGCCACCTTCTATTTATAAGCTTCCTCAAAGAGCTAGCCATTGGCCACTTTCACTGGGCTGAAATCGGGGGCACCGGACGCTACCAAGTGATCATCGGACACTCGAACCCCAACGTCCGGTGCTCAGGGGTTGGCCACATGTCCTCCTTTGAAACTCACGCGTCAAACTCTAACGGTCACCTGCGGACCACCGGACGCGACCAAGTGAGCACCGAACGCGTCCGGTGCACACCGGTCTTAAACACAGAGAAGTCTGCAAACTTGCAGGGTCACCAGATGCTAAGCACTGGACCGTCTGGTGCTCACCGGTCTTAAACCTAGAGAGCATTGCAGAAGCACAGAGCACCAGACTCTCCTCACCGGACGCGCCTTGAGCGTCCGGTGCTTCCAGTCAAACACACCAACTGAAGACAAGTCACACCGGACGCGCCAACAGGATCTCTCCTGCGTCCGGTGCCTAG
This sequence comes from Sorghum bicolor, assembly GCF_000003195.3. Taxonomy (NCBI): domain Eukaryota; kingdom Viridiplantae; phylum Streptophyta; class Magnoliopsida; order Poales; family Poaceae; genus Sorghum; species Sorghum bicolor. The sequence continues at coordinate 11,143,504 of NC_012878.2, read as the reverse complement.
CGTACGGTGCCTAACCTAGCAGAGCCAAGCACTACTGCACACCGGACGCACAGCCTCTACGTCCGATGCCTCCAAGGCCAGCGTCCGGTGAGCAAGAAACACTCCCACGACTTCTCCAAATTTCCCACCGGTGCAATGGAAAATATACACTTTAATTTTCTCAAAAGTGCCGAATCCCGCCGAGCTTTGTAAATGTGCTAACACCAACAAATGTCCACCACCAAAGTGCATGTGTGTTAGCTTTTCACAAACATTTTCACCCAAAGGAGTTAAGTTAGCACTTTACTAGATCCTAATGCATATGCTCAAGATGTAGACCTAGTAGCACTTGATTCGAGAGATGACCGTGATTTCCCCTCTTGATAGTCAGCTATCTATCCTAAATCCGGTCAATCACTTCTCTACTCATCTTAGACCGGCAAAAGTAAAACCCTACGTTTATACCTTTGCCTTGATAACTTTGCTCCTCATCTATCACCATGATCTTCACTTCATGCTTTATCCCTTTATGATCATGTGGCCACCTTTCCAAAACCATGCACCTTCATCACATGTGTTGCTATGCCTAACTCAAATCACTTAAACACAAGGCATTAGCAACTTGGTGTCATTAATTACCAAAACCAAACTTGGGCTTTCACCTGACCCTGACTATATATATGTGTGTGTAAACAGCTTTCACTGGATACTCATGGTCATTTAAATTCCCAAGAACCGGTTGATAATCTTTGACTCAATGAGAAAACCACAAGAAAATTATCAACAAATGATAAACATTATTCAAAGGTACGTAATATCGATCTCAGCTAGAAGAATATCATGATATGACTCTGTAATTATTAGTTCACAATCCACAATGGCTGTGTGTAGGGTTTGGGAAAGATTTATTGACCGTGAACATCTCAGTGGTTGTAAAGCGCCGCTTAATATAATTCATCCACAAGTAAGTTTTACTAGCTAGCAAACTTTCGCTAAATTTTAGCCTTCTTATTGTCGTGGTCATGAATATTTTTTATATATATCGTACAGTGGTGTTTAAGACAAGAAGGGGGAACAACCTATGTGCATATTACGTGTGCAAATTCATTATGGCACAAGTCAATCAAACACCCACAGAGACGCTCAGAGTATGTTACATGTCTCTTTTCATTATCTAGTGAATTATATTGAATAACTTAGATAACTAATACTTTTTTTATTTATTTCAAATTAAAGACGGAATGGTTGAGGGAAAAGTTCATGCAAAAAGACCGAATCAAAGCTATCCAAGAGACGATAGCATGATTTCTCCGCAAGCAAGTGATCAATCCAAACGACGAGTTTCACTTCAACGTCAATGAAACTCTTATTCCAAACAACGATGATCATTTGTATCGGTTTTAGACATTGGGAGAAAAAACTCTATGTATATATGTGTTACGAATTTTGTACTTATAAAACTATATATAAAGCTTTTTACATATCTATTTAATTTTTAATGTGGCCTATTCATTTTATTATAGGCAAAGCTTAATTATAAAGCTAAGCCTATAATTTTCATTTATATATGCTGAATATGCGTGTAATATATATATTATTATATCAACATAAAATATGTATTGAAAAACCTATTATTATTATATAAAAATAATAAACAGAACCGAAGAAATGAACCGAAAAAAGAAAAAAACAACCCATTTAAAACCGGTTGGTAATACCAACCGGTGTTAAAGGGTCCTACAACGTGGCAACCCTGGCAAACCCTTTAACACCGGTTGGTATTGCCAACTGGTGTTAAAGGGGGGGCTTTAGCCCCGGTTCCCCGAACCAGGACTAAAGGGTGGGCCTTTAGTCCCGGAAGGGCAGCACCGGCTCGGGAACCGGGGCAACAGGCCCTTCCCGACCGGTGCTAATGCCCCGTCCTACACCAGTGAGGATTTCTTTGCTCTTATGAAACCTCTTCTTAGGCAACATCAATAAGCATCTCAAGAACATTAGTAAATGAGTAGGCTTGCCTCGCATCAAATGTCACCTGTCTAAAAAATAACCGAATCCACACATTTTATTAGCCCTTTGAGGAATTAATAGAAAACAAAATTCACATTTGAATCTTGCTTCATGCATCTCCAGACTTGAGGCCATGCAACCTCTGTCACATCGTCGTTGTGAAAATTTTGCATATTGGTCCATTTTGAAAACCATTTCCATAAATGGACCCCTCGAGAAACCTTTTCCATGAATGGACCTGGAGCTCAATGTTGACACTTGCTAACACCACTTGAATACTAGGTTGTCATCCCCAGCATGGCACTAGAGTGTACTATGGTATTTATACGCACACAGATAATCCGCAAGCGCACGGATACCGTTGAAGCTTTTACCCGGTTAAAGGTTTTAGCGTATCTACAGGGAAACGGGAGAACCAACTACGCTCTAACTTAACCTAGATAGATAAGTATGTGTAAATAGGAAAGATGGTAGAATCGAATAAGAACAATATTAAAGGTAAGATAACAGTGAGTGATAATATGGGAATAGAGAATAGAGCAATTCTAGTATATGGGCGATGGTAGCAGAATAGAGAGGATAACTATGGTTTCTCTACTTCAAAGGGGTATGTCTATGTCTGGGACGAACCACGTGATAAGAGTACACCACAAAGGATGCTTATCCTTAGGCCGATAAACCCTACCCGTCCTGCTAACGAGAGGTGGACTACAGAGGACCAACGTAACTGTCACCTACGCGGCCTACCACACGATCCAGCTAGACAGGGGATATCCACAAGTAATCTAGATCTAAGCACCTCGCTTACACCTATACTACAACTCTCACCTATAGCGTCCTATAGATTAGAATACTCAAAAGAGTTGTGAACCAGAACATACATAATTAGTAATTGCATAATGAATTAGAAGTAGATTACCAGAGTCATCCCATGAGCAAGCTTGATTAGAGCTTGATCATGACGAAGTACAACCGGAGGAAGAACCGACAGGCCGGCCTCTCCTCTAATCCTCCTTCGCTCTCCATCTTGCTACTATCTAGATCTACTCTAGTTTAGAGAAGAGAGGAGAGCTCTCATCTCTAAACCCTAGCTTTTGCTCTGTCTATGAATAATGAATAATGATCAAGGGGGTGCCTCCTCCAGGGGCCAGGGGGTCTGGTTATATAGTCCCCTCAAGTGAACCTGGGCCGTTGGATCAAACCGACATTGATTGAACGGTTATCCTTGATCCTTTAGGTCGGTGGAGCTTGGTCCGCAAAGTTGGACGTGTTTGACTACAACTCCTGGGCGGGCGCCCAAGGGGGGTGGGCGGGCGCCCTGCCCCTGGGCCCGTTCGCCTTCCCGTTCGTTCCCGTGGCTTCTGGAGTCTTCTAGATGACGTAAAATTGCGCGGCACGTTAATATCTCTATGTAATCCCGACGTGTGGGCCTTTCTTTCATATTTCCTAATAACCCCCTGCAGAAATAGACAAACACCAAAACTCGTGGAATTCTGTCAGATAAAACCCTAAGTTTAGATGTTGGTTGTATTTGGATCCTTTTCTTTATTTTTTTGATAATTAAATTTGATACTTAAGGACCGTCAACACTCAACATCATAGGATGGTACACCAACTTATGTGGCTTGACATCATGTCAGTGGAGGCCGAAACCCTGCCACATCACGCCAGGCACACGAGACAGCATGGCCTAGGCCCATAGAGCTCAGTGTCACATTATTTATCGTTGACCAACAGACCTCAGCATGATACAACTCAACGTCGAGGTCTAGGAACTTATAAATCCATGCTGACCATTTCTTCCTCTCTCCATCCATTCTTCCACCCATGGTGGCTCTATGTTCTCTCTCTCCCCTCACTCCCCATGAGCCCTAACCTCTAAATCTAGCCTTAGCCCTTAGGGAAACCTATTCTCATGTGACATTGCTTCCCTGAGGTACTCCTTCCTCTCATCCATTCTATCTGGTTGGATTTAGTTGCATTGATCCTTTTTGGTAAGAACTCTAGGCTAGGGTGGTTTGGTTGGCTTTGTGATTAATTTGTGAAATGTATGTGTTCAATGATTTTTTTATTGAACTATGAATTATTGAGTATGTTTTGTTTGGTGATTTATGGCTACAATCATAAACTAGTTGTACATTTGTGGTTTAGGGTTAGTTGTGTAGCTTTGGGATAACCAATGTTGTAGCTAATTGAACTATGTGAAGTATCAGTCAATTGGGGTTATATGTTGTTGCTTACAATATTGTGAAGTATTAGGTAGAACAGATAGTGAATAAATAGTTGTATGAAACTAAGGAAAAGTTTGGTTAGTGGATAGAGGTATATTTTTGTTGGTGTTTTACCACCGATAGCCTGCCATGGGGGTACCTAGGACAATTGTTCGGGCTCTAGCGTATGTTGGAACTCAGTGGTTAATGCAAGAGACAATCGATTTATCCCCGAGTTTGATCTCGAGTAATAGCCTTTATGTCAAGTCGGTGTTATCCTTTGCATTGTATTGATTGTTTTGTATTGTTTATCATTGCAAGGGGTGCCCTCAGCCTCTCTTTATATCGGTAGGGACGACTGGGGGATGATTTATTATACTAGATAGATTCATAGATAGTGTTCTATTTTTAATACAGAAGGTACTTTTGTATAAGAATCTGGCTAGTCTGGCCTTATTCTACTCTAAGTAGGAGTCACGCCTCAGTACGCTTCCCTCTAGAATCGTTGGCTAGGCCGAGGCCCATCTTTTTTGAATCCTACCAGTGAGAAACCCTGAGGGGCCCGTACCGACAAGCCCCCGAGCGTTCCATGGTTGATCTTGAAAGTCGTCCTTGCTTCTTTCGGTCTTGTTATATGGAAACAAGCTTCATCTGAGTTCTTTCTGAGAGAAACCTTGGAGTGAACTTCTTGAAGTGTTTCTAGGTGATTTGCATTTTTTTGCTTGGAAAAATGCACTCACTAAGTGTAGCCCCCGAGCCTCTTCCTATTTGGAACAAAAAGCTAGAGAGTCTTCTGGTTTTTAAAAATTTTGAAGACTTTTTCTGAGGATTTGTACCCATCAGCCCCCGAGCCTTTGTTTGGGTTCCTTTTATTGAAAGCATCATGGTCAGAGGGTCTAGTATTTATATCCTTAGAGTTTTACCCTTAGGTTCTTCCATAGCCCTTGGTTTTGTCCTCCTTGTCTGAGTTGGGTGGTAGTTGGTTGTTGAGCATTCATTACTTTGAATATGTTGTATTGTGACTTCATGTGCTATCACTATTCCATCCTCCTTTTCAAGTTCTTATTATCATGATTTTGTTGGTGGACTTGGTCTAGGTGCTTTGATGCTGGTCTATAAATACCCTCTCAGCGAGCTTGTGTTGAACCATTGAAGCTTTGTTGTTGTTGTACCTCTTGTTTTTTAGTTTCCTAGAGTCGAGCCCTGTAGGATCTCCTGGAAGGTAAAGGAGGCCTAGAGAGGGGGCGAATAGGCCTGTAAAAATTTACTCGAATCTCTGGTTAGAACAGAGGGCGGCACTGCCGGCCTTCAACAAAATCACAGATAGTAATGAGATTTTACAGAAAGTAAACTGATACTATGAATTACACAATCCTGCAATATGAAGCCAAGATCCAGTACGAAGACTGAATACCATAGAAAAGTCACACAAGACTAGATCGAGCCACCAAACCCTCAAAGGGATGAAACTTAAGAAATAATCTGCAAGAAGCACACAAGACTCAGTGATTTATCCTATGGTTCAGCTCACCATAAAGGCTTGCCTATGTCCATATTGTTGATGTGGGGGTATAAACCCCTATACCCTTACGGCTAGACTTGGGCCAGGAGGCTTGGCCCATTACGAGACAAGTTCGAGGCTTGATCCGACCGCTCGGAGTTTCGCGCAAGGAAACAAGACGTGGAGATCAAGCAGGATTCTAGTCGGTTAGAATAGGAATTGATATCGAACTATCTATGGCAATTGTAACCGACTAGGATTAGTTTCCAGATCTGTAACCCTGCCCTCCGGACTATATAAGGAGGGGCAAGGGACCCCCCTAGGACACATTATTCCTCAACACGAATCAATACAATCAGACGCAGGATGTAGGTATTACGCCCACACGGCGGCCGAACCTGGATAAAAAGCTTGTTCGTGTCTTGCGTCACCATCGAGTTCGTAGTTTGCACACCATCTACCGATAAACTACTACCGTGGGTATACCCCAAGGTAGACTGCCGACCAGCTTTCGTCGACAGTGGCGCACCAGGTAGGGGGTGTGCGTACAGCTTTTCCGGCGAACAAGATGGTCATCGTTCCCGCTTCCGCGGCCGTGCCTGAAGGCCTCACGTTCACCGTCGGCCAGTTCACGTGGACGACGCGCGGCGGCGGCCTCACGACCACGGTTTCAGAAGGAACCCAGATTCGATCTGGGACAATAGCGGCGTCGACTCCGACCACGTCGACGCCGAGCCCTCGACCACCGCTCCCTCGTTACAAGGGAAGGAAGATCGACGGCTCGGACCTTTTTCAAGCCCTTGATCGCATTGATCTCAACCTCCTCGAAGCTTCCAGACTAGTAGATGGGATCTCGCGCCAATCTGACCAAGTCGCGCCGACGGACTTCTTCGACTCCCGCCGGCCAACTCGTGTCGTCACACACGAATGGCTGGGTACGTCTCTGACGATAACCTCCACCCCCTCAGGACGGTCCGTCGAACTCAAAGCTGATCCAGATCAAGTTTTCCCTTACGGGCTAAACAACTCAGCCGTTCACTATTCACGGCACATCCAATCCCTTTTCAACGGGACAGGTTGGTTGCCAAAATAGAGCGGTCGATCGGCTCGTCACTACGTTAACATGGTGACGATTCGAGAACTACGGGACGGCCAGGCTTCCAGTACAAACTCCAGCACTGGATCTGTTCCCACCAAAGTTATAAACTCCGAGGACGTAGACTACGACCTAGACCTACCACCGTACCCTCCGGGTTTCTCTCGCTTCCCGGTCTTCCCACCCCGGTGAGGAGACCTCATCCTCAATGTCAGCGGCGATGAGCCGGTCGTCGATGGAGAGACCGACGAACAGAGGCAGCTCCGCGAGCAGCGCAATGCTGACCGCGCCCGACGACGCGCGGACGAGGAACGACAACTCCCGCCGCACAACCTCAGTGACGCTTTCGACATGGTCGGGGATCAACAAGTCTACAAAACGCCAAGCGCTAACGTGGCCGTTGCTTTGGCAAACTTAGACCGACTCCCTGACACTCCCGAGTGCCAGGGTGTCCGATCCAGCGTACGTGTGCATCTGATCGCCGCGATGGGACAGACAACCACCCTGCTCAAAAGAGTCCAAGCTGTCTCCTACGCGGATGTCTCCTCCGACCACACTCATCGCAGCCAGACCTCACCACAACCCAGCGAGCACCACCATAGCCGCTCCCCCAATAATCGTCGGAGGGGTTCACGACGCGATAACGGTGGTTGGGACGTCGGCGGCTACCGCGAGCAGAATCGTGGCCGTGGCCAGGAAGTGAACCAGGATAGGGATTTACGACACAACATCCCTCCCAAGGATACTCGGGACCGCATCAACAGGCACACCACGAAAAGAGCAGTGCACGAAAACCTGCGTCGCATTGAGTACGACGCCACGCACGGTCCTCCCGGCCTGAGACAATTTTCCTCACACCTCCGCCAGGTCGTGTGGCCCCGAAACTTCAAGCTCGAGAAGCTCAAAAAATACGACGGCAAGGAGAACCCAGAAAACTGGATCACTCTCTATGAGATCGCAGTTCGTTCAGCAGCAGGAGATGAGCACGTCATGGCCAACTACTTCCCGGTCGTCCTCGACCAGGCCTGTAACAGAACCGTCCAATTTATAAGAATTCAAGTGAATTAGCGACCACGGAGGCAGTCAAGCCAATGGACTTGAACCCATATAAACCCGGTAGTCCGATAAAATCTTAAAAGACCTCGATTCAACCAACATACAACCAAGATCGTACATGATCAAGCATCACCATCACAGATTACAACATTCATCACAGAACATAGTTTTACATCACATCAGAGTTTAAAGTGGTTATTACAAACCATAGCAGTAGCGGAAACAAAGTAGTTTTGAAACAACAACAACTCAGTTTATAATACATGCCAGTTCCATGGTCAAGTCCCAAAAAAAGCACAACTGAAGATAAAGGAGGTGATCACGCCCATGATCTATTCATCATCCGCAGCCGGGTGATGACACTTAGCACAGTAGCCGTGGTAAACGACATCATCTGCAACAGGGGTAAATAAAACCCTGAGTACGAGAATGTACTCAGCTAGACTTACCCGTCATAAACCAGAAATAAAATGACACCAAGGAGTATGCAAGGCTGATCTTTGTGGACTGGTTTGACTCACCTTTTGCATAAAAGCCTTTGTTGTAAGTAATTCATGTATCATAATTCAGCAGCAAGTTCATTACTTAGCGACTATCCACTAGATTAGCACCTGCTCTAAGCATACACTTGAGTCTTTAAGCATTACAATAATAACCATATCCAGATTATCACATAGCTATCAACATTCTCATCATAACCATTAAGTTTATTTAGTGAATTCTACGTTGCCGCTGCCCAAGTCAAGTTCTCACTATCCGGGAGAGACGGCGATTCGAATCGATTCCTATCCAGCTGGAGGGGTATTCCTAACACTCACCCAAGCATACTTCATGACGGCAGCTCGGATCACCTTTAGCACAACTCCGGACCAATTCGCGGATCCGTACGGCGCCGCACCCCCAGGGACCGCCAATCTGCCAGGGTCAGGACTCTAACCTGACACCTCGGTCTTACGCCATTGACTCCTCGCACATCCTTGCTACCAACCGGGGTGCGCACTTGAACCGAACGGGGTATCCGGCTGGAGATGCACTCGTAGGCTTCGCGGTCGGAACGACTTATCCGGCCAACTAAGTGATAGGCATGCGTTCAACATGACACGGGGACGTATAGCGATTCGGTCCTTAAACGACACAGACGGGGATAGGTTCACACCCAAGACCTCCATGCCTTGTTGCTGCACTATCGTCATCCCGCCCGGTCTCCAGTTCATTATTAGCACATGGTTATTTCCACGATAGCAAATATAGCCAACCGTGATCATCATCCACCTATCTCTCGCAGGTGACAGAAAATCACCCGGCTTCTACCGAGCTAAGCATGGCTAAGCAATACTTCGATCCTGGACCTACTTTGGTGAGGTATGCGGTGGACAAGGTAGTCATTATGCAGCAAGGGTGTCATATCAACGCCTACCACTTAATGCAACAATATATATCACCATAGTCAATTAATAGCTGAACACAATTAACAAAATAGTAGGAGGCTTATAATGCTCCGGGGCTTGCCTTCAACGTAAGTGGATGGACGATGGTCGGGACACTCCGGCAAGTCCTCCTCCTCCTCAGCTCCTTGAGGTAGCTCCCCTTGCTGTCCTTCCGGCTCCGGCAGCTCGAACTCCAGCACCGTTACTCCCTTGGGTACACCTATGTATGCATGACAAGGAGATGAATATAGAGAATGCATATATGATGTATGATGCCAAGATGAGGAGCCAAAGGGACATAAAACAAGGTATAACATGAGCATAAACTTCTAAGATTAAGTGAATCATAGAATAACAAGTAGGTGCATACTACTTCTCTGGTAGAGAGACTAAATAGACATGTTACACGAATTTTAGCTACTCCTACTCAGCCACAGGTTTAGTAGGCAAACCAACCAGTCATAAGTTTCAGCCATAACTCAAGCATATTTTAACCAAACTAAGCAAGCAAGTACTTTCTGGAAAGCTTAGCAAATTGTCTACAATTCACTTTTAGACATCCCAGACTGATTCCCAACTTAAATATGCTAAAACCTATAAAGTTGGCTGCCTGCTCTGGAAATTCCAGAGAGCAAGCACTTTGCAGCAGCTACTTGCAACATGCATAACTTTCAAAATACTCAACCAAATGTCATGAAATTTGGACACGAAGTAGATCAGTAAGTTAGCTACAAGTTTGTTGTAGACAAGTTTCCCAGAAAACATCATCTTCAATTAGTTCTTAATCATTTTCTATCAGCTGTACAGAAATGCTCTAGGAAAGGCAAAAATAGCTAAAATAATATTTTACACATATTGAGAATGTATCAAAAGAACAATTCAATTGCACCAGTTGGTAGAACATATCTAAGAAACACCAGAAAACATCATGGAAAGGTCTAAAACCATTTCTATCCTCACCTTTTTCATTTATTTAATTATTAAGGTGTTTTAATGAACATGCATTCCAATTGTTTCAAAAATCCTAAGAAAATTACAGCAAGCTACTTATGCTAACCCAAGGTCATAGTAAAATTTTCAGAACACTTGCACATACATATTGTGAGGTATAAAAATAACAAGCTAGTTAAGGCATGCAAGGCATAAATGTGAAACCTCATCAAAAAGTGTCAAACAACAGATTTCAGATTTTTCCTAGCTTTGTCTACACATAAGTACAACACTCAGCAAGTTTCATCACAAAAGGAGCTGTAACTTATTTATTAAAAATATCACAAGAAACTCCTATTTAAGCAAGAATTATTTTTAACTCCTCAACCAGGCTTCCAAAAATCATGATAAATTTATCAGAGCCTAATCATAATATAAGTAACAAAACCCTAAATTTGCATGGCCAGCAGATCAATATATTTCAAGATATAATTACCCACTAAAAATCCAAGATTAAGTTATATCTATTTATTTCTGCAAAAACATGGCACGTTTCATATTTTTATTAAAAACTAGACTCATGCTGGAACCTAGCAAAAATGGAATCACTTCATTTGGATCTCTAAAACTCGAGATATGAATTTTTCAAAAACAGCACAGGCTCTGCAACAACAGTGAATAGGGGGGTGAAATCGAGAGGCTGACACCCGGGACCCGCGCGTCAGTGAGACAGTAACAGGGGAGAGCTCGCCGCCGGCAAAGCTCAACGACGACGAGGTCTCCGTCGGATCCAAGGGCATCTACGTGTTCCTCTCATCAAGGCGACTCCGTTGACCTACTTTACCCGCGCTCTACTGGACCCTAAGGTGCTCGCCGTCGGGAATGGCGGAGCGGCGGCGCTGCGCGGCGGTACGCCGGCGGATCCAGACAATGGCGACGCGGTAGAGGTTCACGCCGAGCATCAGTGAACCAAGGGGAAGCGATAGGAACAAGAATGGAGGAAAATGGTGGAGCAGAGAGGCCTGGCCACGTTGCCGGTGAGCTCGAGCGGAACTCCGGCGAGGAAGAACTGCTCGGAGCTCGGCAATGCCGCCTTACCCGTGCTCGACAGTGGCCAAGGAGGTGACACCGAGGTAGAGGAGGCTCTGGTGAAGCTTTTGGCGGGCTGGCTTGGCCGGAGACGCGGTGAAACGGCCGGAAGAGCTCGCCGAAACGCGGCGGAGCTCCCTGAGGCGACGGCGGAGCGGAATGGGAGGCACTGAGCGAATGGAGAGCGCGTCTGAGGCGTCCACTCAGTGCGTGGCATCTTGTGGACGACGTCGGGGCTGACAGGCGGGGTCGTCGACGGCGTACGGCCGACACCTGGCCGGACACGCGGCGGCGGACGGTTTCTGACGGAACTGAATCGCGTGATTCAGTCGTCGCCAATAGTGACTGAAACTCAAACTTCGTCAACGTTTTACTCTCAGCTCAATCGATGGTTTTGGCTGGGATTTGATCCTCTGGATAAGCTATAGGAGCTCTACAACTTTGATTACAGGATCAGAGCCTAACTCGGTCTGGATTCCAAACTACAAGGCTCCCAATCACCCTTGGTCGAAACTGCGTGATCCAACACTTAGCCAAATTCGGCTAAGTATGAAATCAGCCCTGATTTTTGGCTTGTGAGCAATTTTTGGGTGTGTTCTATGCTTTTTCATAAAAAGTCATGAACATAACTTTTGTAGCTTATGAAATTATCTACAACTTTGCTTCAGGTGTCACAGACATGCAAGGTCTCTAACATTACTTTCATAAAACATCTTTGAAAAGAGGTCTAGGGGGTCAAAAAGGTCATTCTAGGGTTAACCATGACTTAGGGGTGTTTTTGGACAAAACCTTCAACATGAACTTGGTTCAAAATGATGTTCTAAACATGATTAAAGTAATTTGGAAGACAATGTACAATTGTTTGCATTGGTTACCCCTTATAGCCACTCAATTCAAGTCACACAAGCAATTCACTCACACATGATATACATGGGATGACATGTGATCATGATGGATGCTTATGAATGAGCATGATGATGCTTATGTTGATGCAATGCTCATGTTTAACATTAAAACTAACACTAGGAGTGTTACAGCCCTCCCCCCTTACAAAAAATCTCGTCCCAAGATTTGAAAGACGTACCACTTTTCGTAGAATGAGGGATAAGTTACTTGTAAATAGTCTTCCCTTTCCCAAGTGGCATCTCTCTCATTTTGACGGTTCCACAAAATTCTAAAAAGTCTGATCACTCTCCCACGAGTAACTCGTTCTTTGACATCAAGAACTTGTACAGGCTTTTCTTCATAAGATAGGTCTGACTGCAACTTTATATCTCTTGATTCAACTCTCTCTTCGAGCACACGAAGACACTTCTTAAGTTGAGACACGTGGAATACAGGGAAAATAGCTCTCATTTCGGGAGGTAGTTGCACTTTGTAAGCTACCTTGCCACTCTTCTCGATGATTTGGTAGGGACCCACATACCTAGGGGCAAGCTTTCTTTTAACGCCGAAGCGATTTACTCCCTTCATGGGCGATACCTTTAGGTACACAAAGTCACCTATTTCGAACTCGATTGGCTTTCTTCTTCGGTCAGCATAGCTTTTCTGCCTAGCTTGGGCGGCTCTCATATGTTGCTGAATAATGAGAACTTGCTTTTCGGCTTCCTTGACAAAGTCAATTCCATAGTACCTCCTTTCACCAGGTTCGACCCAGTTTAGAGGAGTTCTACATTTGCGGCCATACAAAGCTTCGAAAGGAGCCATTTGGATACTCTCTTGATAACTATTGTTGTATGAGAATTCAGCTAAGGGTAACCATTTTTCCCAAGCACCCTTGGAAGATATAACACAGGCCCTCAACATATCCTCTAGAATTTGATTCACACGCTCAGTTTGACTGGAGGTTTGAGGATGATAGGCTGAACTGCGAACCAACTTCGTACCAAGGAGTGAATGCAGATGCTCCCAAAAGCGAGCAGTGAACTGAGGACCTCTTTCAGAAATAATACTGTGAGGCACTCCGTGCAATTTAACTATCTGAGAGAAGTACAACTCAGCATAGTCGGATGGTCGGTATGTAGAGTGTACAGGAATAAAATGAGCTGACTTGGTCAAACGGTCAACAACCACCCATATGGAATTGTGTCCTTTTTGCGTAAGGGGAAGTCCAACAATGAAATCCATGCTGATTTCTTCCCACTTCCAACCTGGAATTGACAATGGTTGCAATAAACCTGCAGGTTTGAGGTGAACTGCCTTTACTCTGCAGCAAGTATCACACCTAGCAACATAAGCTGCTATCTCTTTCTTCATTTTGGTCCACCAGAAATGAGGTCTCAAGTCTTGGTACATTTTACCACTACCCGGATGAATGGACAACTTAGAAGAATGAGCTTCTTCTAAGATCTTGTTGCGTAGGTCTCGGTCTTTGGGTACAACTAGTCGATCGTCAAACCACAGTACACCTTTCTCATCTACCTTGAAATGTTTGGTGTCTTGCTCTCGCATTTTTCTTTTTATATGAAAAATACCCGGATCAGATTTTTGGAGCTCTATGATTTGACTTTCTAACGAGCAGCTGACTATGATGTTGTGCAAGACCACAGGATGCAATAAATTGAAGCCTTCCTCCAGGAGAGGTCTAACATGTTGTTTCCGGCTGAGAGCATCGGCTACAACATTGGCTTTGCCTGGGTGATAGTGCACTTCTAAATTGTAATCTTTTATCAATTCCAACCATCTTCTTTGTCTCATGTTCAACTCGGGCTGAGTGAATATATATTTGAGGCTCTTATGGTCAGTGTAAATGTGACAAAGATTACCCAACAGATAATGTCTCCAGAGTTTCAATGCATGTACAACTGCTGCTAACTCTAGATCATGAGTAGGGTAGTTGGCTTCATGTTTCCTCAGCTGCCGAGAAGCATAGGCAATAACTCGGCCTTCTTGCATAAGTACACAACCTAGGCCAGTGTCAGATGCATCACAAAAGACATCAAATGGCTTTTCAATGTCAGGCTGTGCCAGAACAGGAGCAGTGGTCAGCAAATAGCGTAAATTGGTGAAAGCAACTTCACACTCCTCGGACCACACAAACTTCACATCTTTTTGCAGTAGCTTGGTCATAGGCTTAGCTATTTTGGAAAAGTCTGGAATAAAGCGCCGATAATATCCAGCTAGACCGAGAAAACTCTGGACTTCGTGCACTGAAGTCTGGGCCTTCCAGTCTAGAACCTCCTGCACCTTTGACGGGTCAACAGAAATACCCTCTTCGGATAAAATATGGCCTAAGAAAGGCACTTTCTTCAGCCAAAACTCACACTTGCTGAACTTGGCATAGAGCTGATGTTCTCGCAATCTAGTGAGTACAATCCGAAGGTGCTCCTCATGTTCTTGTGCACTTTTAGAATATACCAAAATATCATCGATGAACACCACCACAAACTTATCCAGTTCCGGCATGAACACCGAATTCATCAGGTACATGAAATGAGCAGGGGCATTAGTCAGACCAAAGGACATGACTAAATACTCATATAACCCATACCTGGTAGAGAAAGCCGTTTTAGGAATGTCTTCAGGTCGGATCTTGATTTGATGATACCCAGATCGCAGATCAATCTTTGAGAATACTTTGGCCTTGGCTAATTTATCAAACAGGATATCAATGCGAGGCAGTGGATACTTGTTTTTAATGGTCACGGCATTCAGCGGACGATAGTCTACACACATACGTAGAGACTTGTCCTTCTTTTTGACAAAGAGAGCCGGACAACCCCATGGAGAAGAGCTAGGCCGAATAAGACCCTTCTCTAAGAGTTCTTGCAATTGCTTTTTCAACTCTGCCAATTCATTGGGTGGCATTCGATATGGCCTTCTAGAGATAGGTGCGGTACCCGGAATTAGATCAATTTTAAACTCAATGTCCATGTCTGGTGGCAACCCAGGCAGATCCTCAGGAAAGACATCCGGAAACTCACACACTACCGGAATCTCTGCCACAGTGATTGGTGTGATAGCATTAGTAGTGTGACGAATGTCATCGCTCTTGGGAAGTTGGACCAAGAAGGCTTCTTTGCTATCAGGCTCTCGCAACATCACTACCCTCGTGGAGGTGTCTATTAGTACCCCATTATTTTGCATCCAATTCATCCCTAAAATAACATCTATGCCCAATCCCGGCAAAATTACCAGATTTGCTGAAAAGTTACGACCCTCAATAGCAATATTTACATCCTTCACTAATTGGTTTGTGGAAATTTGGTTCCCAGCAGCACTAATGCAAAATTTTCCACTATTGTTGGGTATTCTTAACATCATTACTAAAAGTAGACTAAGTTCTCTAAATCTAGTAACGGTGCCAAAAATGCCAAACCTATCCCTCACACCACTTAAGCCAAGTTGTCATCCCCAGCATGATATAAGAGACGCGGTATTGAAATATGCAATTGCTCTTCTAAATAAATAATGAACGGGATCTGCAAGCGCACAGATTAATACCGATGCAGCATTTTAACCGGGAAGTATTCCAGGTATCGTTATTTATATTTTTACCACTGGGAAGGGATTAGCAATCATCAATATTGATTACAGAATAGAATATGAGATTGAGCATCTATCATTGCATGTATAATTGAGAACATTATATCTAACTCTTCATACAGGGATAAGTGTCACATAAAAGATATATGAAATAATAATAGTGACAAAGATAATTAATCTGATCAGCCACATATAAATATGATAAGCACCTCAATTAGATACTCTAGAAAGTCATTAGCATGGTATTAGAACGAACTACAAGAATATTCCCTAAGTTATTCTTAACTATATAGTCTAGCATATCATAGTTAGTGCAAGCATACTTAGCAATCATTGTGAGACAAGACTACGCCCATGCATAGTGATATTAGCAAGGAATATGAGAAACATAGCAATCACTCCCCTGTAATAATGTTGCTCTGCCAGCCCAATGCACGAGAGGGGGACTATATAAGAATCAATAAAGCTGTCACTATCACGAACTACCCCACGATCTGGCATATTGGGTACAATCGCAGATAAATACGGTATAAGCACCACGCCTACACAATATCTATCATTTACCCATGGATCCGATGGATAAACGCTATACGATCCTAAGCATGTATATAGATCGAATCTAACTAAGCCAAGTACATAACTATGATAAACTAAGAACAATATAATCTTGAATATAAGCAAGTAGAGCAAAGTCATAAGCAATATATTGAAGTAGAACAAAGTCATATTCATAATATTGAAGAACAAAGATAATTAGAAAGCAATTAGAAGCACAATTAGAGAATTACCAAGAATCCTCCTGACAGATCCGGAAACCAATCGAAGATTGACTCCTTCTAGTTCTAATCCTATGTAGCTATGCTAATCTAGATATCTAATTGATGTGGTGGCTCTAATCTTGATGAGAGGCTTCTTCTCCCTTGATGGAACAATGAATTAGGGTTGAGAGGCTCTCTCCTCCAGGGGCCAGGGGGTCTGGTTTTATAGTCCCTTCAAGTGAATATGGGCCGTTGGATCAAACCGACATAGATTGTATGGTTTAGATTCATCCTTTAGGTCGGTGGAAATCTCCCGCAAAGCAGAGTCCTGATTGGACTCAGGGGCAGGGCGGGCGGGCACCCAGGGTCAGGCCCCGTTTCGCCTCCGCTTCGGTCTCGTGGCTTCTGGAGTCTTCTAGATGTAAGATAATTGCGCGGCACGTTAATATCTTTACGTAATCCCGACATGTGGGCCTTTCTTCCATATTTCCTGATAACCCCCTGCAGAAATAGACAAACACCAAAACTCGTGGAATTCTGTTAGATAAAACCCTAAGTCCAGATGTTGATTTCATTTGGATCCTTTTCTTTATTTATTTGATAATTAAATTTGATACTTAAGGACCATCAACAAACTCCCCCAAGCTTACCTCTTGCTCGTCCCTGAGCAAGGATAGACTCAGCTATGGATCAGAAATAATTGCAAAATCTTCAAAAATTGATGGTACACATGCTCTTAAATAAGATCTCATCTCTGAGTTAGAGTAAACTGTGAAGACTTAAAACTTACTTTATTTACCTACACCATGGGACTTGTAACCGTCACTTCTGTCTTGAGTGGTTAAAAGATAGAACAGTCTAGCCAAGTGCCATGTCTCTTATTCTTGATCAGCTATAGCTCTGGGGTTTTTGCAGATATTCAAATAAAACTCAGAGATTCCTTGTATGATTCTCTCAGGTCTCTCTTTTGTGGTATTTTTGGATCCTTACCAAGGCAGTGATGGTATATGCCTTCTCTCAAGATATGTAGTATTTGTGGTATGAAGCATAGTGACATTATCTTCTCTCTCACCCTACTCTAATAAGGCTTTAATATCTGGAGCTCATAGGTGGGAGATATACATACTTACAAGACATTTATTGCATAGTCAAACCATGGATCCAAAGAAACAAATCAATAAGTCAAATCAAGATGTGCATGTGTGGCGAATGAATGGTGTATGATGATGATGGTGATAACAATGGTGAAAACAATGGTGGTGGAAGTCTAATTCTACTTTGCTCTTTGAGGGGATACATACCTTCCTTGCTTTTTGAAACTTTATGAGGAGAATGAGATGCTCTTCTTTTTGTTTCCTCTCAGGTGGGTATCTTGTACCCCTAATTCTACTGTCGGACACTTGTCCATTTTTACCTTTCGTCTCACTTTTTCTTTTTCTTTCGAGGTTCCGAGCACTTGCTCCTTTTTATTTCCTCGTATTTTTTTTAGAGCACTCATCTCATGAGATAATATAGCAAGCGGTAGTAACAAGATAACTTGAGCATTTATTTCACAAGGGGAAGAACAAAAATATTTTTGGTTATTCTCTCCCGGATTAGGAGTAGAATATTTTTGGGTGATTCTGGAGATAGAAATGAATGGATATATGTGGATGGTACTTCCGGAGTAGAAGTAGCATATATGAGTGGACGTGCAAGTGAAATCTTGATTTAACCACATGACAAGTTCCTAAGGGTCTACACAGCTTGACCACACTCAATGCTCATAAGCAGTAAATAGTAAATGTGTGGCTCAAAGTCTAGCAAGCATGTATATATGGCTGTGGTAGGAATTTAAACTCTCATCATACAGGAACTCATCATGCAACATTTTAAAGTTTTCAAAGATAAAATTCTCCAGAATTCTAGCATCTCTAGGAACAGATAAACAGCAGCTCAACCTTCCCATATCATATCCGTTAACAACATAGACTTCAGATCAAGTTTTCATCCCACAAGTTTAGGTCTAGAGCAAGCTTTAAATTATAACAGTTATATCTAAACTTGAGAGAGAACTTAAAATGTGCAAATTAGGCAGAGCAACTATTCATCATATCCATGCTTAAGTTTTATTTAGATACAGATTAGCATAGCCACTTTATTTATTTATTAAACACACTAAGCAAAAGACAAATATATAAGTACGAAATCTTTATTTGGTTTTTCATAGTTATGTATATTTATATTATAAAATAGTATAAGTATAAAGATAGATAGAAATACTTATCGGGATAAATGGGGGTGCTCTCCCCCAAGCTGAATTTTGACGTAATTTCTCTTGATGTAGCTAGCAGGTGGTAGAGGTGTATTTGAAAGTCAGCAGCATTCTGACAGCAATTAGAATGTCCTCCGTCTGCTAGTCTTCTTGATTCTTAAATTCTGTGGAGCTCAAATAGACAACAAAGCTTGTGAAACTGATTAAGTGTTAGTATAAATATCTAGCCTTCATCATGTTGAGACTCCTTAATAACTATTACTCCCTGTTTTTGTATTTTCATTTTATAAAGCAGAAAAATATTTATTTTATTTTTATGCCACCACAGTGAATGTACTTATGGATTTTATGTCACTCGTCTACTCACATGGGGCTTACAGTTTTTTCACATTTTTATTTTATTTTTAGGATAATGCGAACATGATTAACTAAGTAAACTATTTGAAATAATTGAAAGGGAAAGGATAACTACCAAGTTTACCTCTTGGCAAGGCTTTCGGTGTTTTTAAGTCCTCCGAACGGGACTCTCCAATTTCTTAATCGTCCTGAGGTTCGTTGGGTGGCGTAGTCGGTACTTCCGGTAGCGCCTCCTCTTCTTGTATAGTTATCTTCATTTTCCATACCTGACTCGGTGCTTCAATTTCCTCTGGATAATTCTGTTTAAACTCAACGTCTTCTGATCTTACGACTTCTCCTTCATAGTCTGCCCATCCGTCCTTGATGATCTGCCTCCTCTGGTTGCGGTTGCATCTCTTTCTGACCTGCTTAGATTCTTCAACGATATAGTCAGGGTCAGTAAAATAACGGCGTACCTTCTCTGAGGGGAAGTGCATATGGACTTCTCCGGTTCCAATGTAGATAATTGCTTTAACGGTGCTGAGGAACGGTCTTCCAAGGATGATGGGTGGATCGTATTCATCTTCTTCCATGTCAATAACCTAAAAGTCTGTGTAGACAAAGTGATCGTCTATTTTGACTGGGACATCAGTTACTATTCCTTTAACTTCTCGAAATGTCTGATCTGCCATCTGGAGCTGAATGTATGTTGGTCTTAGTGGCATGGTCCCGAACAAGAGCCGATAGGTGACTGCGGCCATTATGTTGACGCCCGATCCGGTGTCGCAAATCGTCTTGTAGAAGCTATATCCATGTATGGAGCAGTAGATGCTTGGCATTCCTGGGTCGTCCTTCTTGGTCAAAAACGGTGACTTAAGTTGATGATCTTGACCTCTATGAACTACAGTGACCATCTTAGCTGGCTCGGTCCACACTTGCTTGTTCCTGTTTCTCCTGTTGGTCCTCTTCCTTGATTCACGTCTGGATTGATCTGGAATTTGTGTAGTCTTGTTCTTGAAGAAAAATGTCTCCTTCCTCCCTTTGACGTAGAAACTGATCTTGGCAGCACTAGCGTAGATGACAGCTCCCGTGGTGTTCAAGAATGGCCTCCCTAGGATGATAGGTGCTCTCTCATCATTTCCGGTCTCTACCACTACGAAGTCTGCTGGGGCATATAAGGTACCAACTCAGACACAAAGGTTCTTCACTATTCCTTTTGGGAAAGTTATCGTCTGATCTGCAAACTGCAAACACATGGTTGTCTCTAATAAAGGATATGTAATGAATTTTTCATAGAGTACCCTGGGTATAATGTTGACACTGGAGCCAAAGTCGCAGAGTGCTTCTGGAACGTCCACCATGCCGATGGAGATCGGGATGACGGGGCGTCCTGGATCGCCTCTCTTGACCGACAGACGGTCAGTAGAAAATTCAGTGACGGGGTTACTCCAATTACCTGCATCAAACATGTCTACAAGATTTGCAGATTCTAATCCTTCTGGTTGTGATGGAATACTGGGGTTAGTAGTTGGAACAGCAGCAGCTATTTGATTTAACTGAGATTCAATCATTTTATTAAAGCTAATTTGATTCTTGATGGCAGTAGAAAAATTATCCATTCTATTATTTATATTTTCTAGCATTTTATCATTAGATGCCAATTTCTTAGATAGGTTATCCATTAGCTTTCCTTGATTAGACACTAACTCTCTCAAAGGTGGAAAATTATTATTATTGTTGTAAGAATTGTTACCTTGATAATTACCTGAGTAGTTAGGCCTCTGTTGATTCCAACCTTGATTTTGTTGAGGACGGTTGTAGTTGTTGTTGTTGTTGTTGTTGTTGATGTAGTTCACATCCTCAAGCATCTCAGGGCAGTGGTTGCCTGAGTGTCCAGTGTCTCCACACTCCTCACAAGTCATGTGAGAGTCGTAGATGTGCATAACTTCTTTCTTGTCTCCAGCTCTATCGTCGAGCTTCTTCATGAGCAGGTCTAGCTTTGCAGACAGCATGTCTACCTCCTTCAGCTGATGCATACCTCCACCTCTCTTGCGTGTCTGGGTCCTCTCTTCATTCCAGCTTTGATTGGACGCCATCTTCTCCACAAGAGCTGTGGCTTGTGGTATAGTAAGTGATAAGAATGCTCCTCCAGCTGCAGCATCCATGGTCTCTCGGGCACTGTTGCCGAGCCCATGATAAAATGTCTGCATCAATAGCCAACTCTCCATTCCATGATGGGGGCATTCTAGGATGTAGTCTTGAAAGCGCTCCCATGCTTCTGGAACAGATTCATCATTTTGTTGCTGAAAACTTGTAATCTTTCCACGGAGAGCATTGGTCTTGCCCATGGGAAAGAACTTTGCCAGGAAGTTTGTTGAGCAGAGTGCCCACGTAGTATTCTTCTCCTTTGTAGCGTAGAACCACTGCTTCGCTCTTCCTAATAGTGAGAATGGGAAGAGGCGAAGTAATATAGCATCTTTGGAAACTTCTGATATGGTGAATGTGTTGCAAATCTCCAGGAAGTGTTGTAAATGAGCACTAGCATCTTCGTGTGCCTTCCCACAGAACTGGTTGGATTGCACCATATTGATAAGTCCAGGCTTGAGCTCAAAGTTGCCATCGATCTCTGCAGCAGGTCCAGTGCGGATGTTGTCCGTAGTGGGAGCTGAGAACTCGCGGATTGATTTGTTCGCCATGGCTTCGAACTCTGAAGACAAGTTCCGGTGATCTTCTTGATTGGATGAAGCTTCTTGCTGAAGTGTTAATGATCTCTTCTTGAGCTTTGCTCTCGTCTTCTTGAATAATGCTTCAGGATTGTCAACAAAATTTCCTGGAAGATGTCTTCTATTCATACATTCCCCTGCATAAGATAAAATAGAAAAATATTGGGGTAAAACTGTATGAGAGAATAGATAAGCTCAATCATATTAGTGATGCGAATGATAACTCAAAATCTTTTATTCTATTCCTGATTGGTAATCAACCTTCCCCGGCAACAGCGCCAAAAATGCTTGTTGGGTATTCTTAACATCATTACTAAAAGTAGACTAAGTTCTCTAAATCTAGTAACGGTGCCAAAACTGCCAAACCTATCCCTCACACCACTTAAGCCAAGTTGTCATCCCCAGCATGATATAAGAGACGCGGTATTGAAATATGCAATTGCTCTTCTAAATAAATAATGAACGGGATCTGCAAGCGCACAGATTAATACCGATGCAGCATTTTAACCGGGAAGTATTCCAGGTATCGTTATTTATATTTTTACCACTGGGAAGGGATTAGCAATCATCAATATTGATTATGGAATAGAATATGAGATTGAGCATCTATCATTGCATGTATAATTGAGAACATTATATCTAACTCTTCATACAGGGATAAGTGTCACATAAAAGATATATGAAATAATAATAGTGACAAAGATAATTAATCTGATCAGCAACATATAAATATGATAAGCACCTCAATTAGATACTCTAGAAAGTCATTAGCATGGTATTAGAACGAACTACAAGAATATTCCCTAAGTTATTCTTAACTATATAGTCTAACATATCATAGTTAGTGCAAGCATACTTAGCAATCATTGTGAGACAAGACTACGCCCATGCATAGTGATATTAGCAAGGAATATGAGAAACATAGCAATCACTCCCCTGTAATAATGTTGCTCTGCCAGCCCAATGCACGAGAGGGGGACTATATAAGAATCAATGAAGCTGTCACTATCACGAACTACCCCACGATCTGGCATATTGGGTACAATCACAGATAAATACGGTATACGCACCACGCCTACACAATATCTATCATTTACCCATGGATCCGATGGATAAATGCTATACGATCCTAAGCATGTATATAGATCGAATCTAACTAAGCCAAGTACATAACTATGATAAACTAAGAACAATATAATCTTGAATATAAGCAAGTAGAGCAAAGTCATAAGCAATATATTGAAGTAGAACAAAGTCATATTCATAATATTGAAGAACAAAGATAATTAGAAAGCAATTAGAAGCACAATTAGAGAATTACCAAGAATCCTCCTAACAGATCCGGAAACCAATCGAAGATTGACTCCTTCTAGTTCTAATCCTATGTAGCTATGCTAATCTAGATATCTAATTGATGTGGTGGCTCTAATCTTGATCAGAGGCTTCTTCTCCCTTGATGGAACAATGAATTAGGGTTGAGAGGCTCTCTCCTCCAGGGGCCAAGGGGTCTGGTTTTATAGTCCCTTCAAGTGAATATGGGCCATTGGATCAAACCGACATAGATTGTATGGTTTAGATTCATCCTTTAGGTCGGTGGAAATCTCCCGCAAAGTAGAGTCCTGATTGGACTCAGGGGCAGGGCGGGCGGGCGCCCAGGGTCAGGCCCCGTTTCGCCTCCGCTTCGGTCTCGTGGCTTCTGAAGTCTTCTAGATGTAAGATAATTGCGCGGCACGTTAATATCTTTACGTAATCCCGACATGTGGGCCTTTCTTCCATATTTCCTGATAACCCCCTGCAGAAATAGACAAACACCAAAACTCGTGGAATTCTGTTAGATAAAACCCTAAGTCTAGATGTTGATTTCATTTGGATCCTTTTCTTTATTTATTTGATAATTAAATTTGATACTTAAGGACCGTCAACAACTATCAAGGTCAATGACATGTTGCCCATGCTTAGATGCGAATGCTTGACTCATAAATGAATGTGAAGCTCCAGAATCAAATAAGACAACTGCAGGGTGTTGATTTACAAGGAACATACCAGCGGTGACTACTTCACCCTCAGGGATTTCTTCAACAGTGGTGTAGTGCACACGACCTATACGGTTATTGTTGGGTATTCTTAACATCATTACTAAAAGTAGACTAAGTTCTCTAAATCTAGCAACGGTGCCAAAAATGCCAAACCTATCCCTTACACCACTTAAGCCAAGTTGTCATCCCCAGCATGATATAAGAGACGCGGTATTGAAATATGCAATTGCTCTTATAAATAAATAATGAATGGGATCTGCAAGCGCACAGATTAATACCGATGCAGCATTTTAACCGGGAAGTATTCCAGGTATCGTTATTTATATTTTTACCACTGGGAAGGGATTAATCAATCATCAATATTGATTACAGAATAGAATATGAGATTGAGCATCTATCATTGCATGTATAATTGAGAACATTATATCTAACTCTTCATACAGGGATAAGTGTCACATAAAAGATATATGAAATGATAATAGTGACAAGGATAACTAATCTGATCTAGCCACATAATAAATATGATAAGCACCACAATTAGATACTCTAGAAAGTCATTAGCATGGTATTAGAACGAACTACAAGAATATTCCCTAAGTTATTCTTAACTATATAGTCTAGCATTATCATAGTTAGTGCAAGCATACTTAGCAATCATTGCGAGACAAGACTACGCCCATGCATAGTGATATTAGCAAGGAATGTTGCTCTGCCAGCCCAATACACGAGAGGGGGACTATATAAGAATCAATGAAGCTGTCACTATCACGAACTACCCCACGATCTGGCATATTGGGTACAATCGCAGATAATTACGGTATAAGCACCACGCCTACACAATATCTATCATTTACCCATGCATCCGATGGATAAACGCTATACGATCCTAAGCATGTATATAGATCGTATCTAACTAAGCCAAGTACATAACTATGATAAACTAAGAACAATATAATCTTGAATATAAGCAAGTAGAGCAAAGTCATAAGCAATATATTGAAGTAGAACAAAGTCATATTCATAATATTGAAGAACAAAGATAATTAGAAAGCAATTAGAAGCACAATTAGAAGATTACCAAGAATCCTCCTGATAGATCCGGAAACCAATCGAAGATTGACTCCTTCTAGTTCTAATCCTATGTAGCTATGCTAATCTAGATATCTAATTGATGTGGTGGCTCTAATCTTGATCAGAGGCTTCTTCTCCCTTGATGGAACAATGAATTAGGGTTGAGAGGCTCTCCCCTCCAGGGGCCAGGGGGTCTGGTTTTATAGTCCCTTCAAGTGAATATGGGCCCTTGGATCAAACCGACATAGATTGTATGGTTTAGATTCATCCTTTAGGTCGGTGGAGACTTCCAGACTCAGGGGCAGGGCGGGCGCCCTGACCAACTGGGCGGCCGCCCAGGGTCTGGCCCCGATTCGCCTCCGCTTCGGTCTCGTGGCTTCTGGAGTCTTCTAGATGTAAGATAATTGCGCACCACGTTAATATCTTTACGTAATCCTGACATGTGGGCCTTTCTTCCATATTTCCTGATAACTCCCTGCAGAAATAGATAAACACCAAAACTCGTGGAATTCTGTCAGATAAAACCCTAAGTCTGGATCTTGTTTTCATTTGGATCCTTTTCTTTATTTATTTGATAATTAAATTTGATACTTAAGGACCGTCAACAAACTCCCCCAAGCTTACCTCTTGCTCATCCGTGAGCAAGGATAGACTTAGCTATGGATCATAAGTTGTTGTAATATCTTTAAAATTTGACGGTACACATGCTTTTAAATAAGATCTCATCTCTGAGTAAGAGTAAACTGTCAAGACTTAAAACTTACTTACTTTACCTTCACCATGGGACTTGTAACTGTCACTTCTGTCTTGAGTGGTTAAAAGATAGAACAGTCTAGCCAAGTGCCATGTCTCTTATTCTTGATCAGCTATAGCTCTGGGGTTTTTGCAGATTTTCAAATAAAACTCAGAGATTCCTTGTATGATTCTCTCAGGTCTCTCTTTTGTGGTATTTCTGGATCCTTACCAAGGCATTGATGGTATATGCCTTCTCTCAAGATATGTGGTATTTGTGGTATGAGGCATAGTGATATTGCCTTCTCTCTCATCCTACTCTAATAAGGCTTTAATATCTGGAGCTCATAGGTGGGAGATAAAGTATACATACTTACAAGACATTTATTGCATAGTCAAACCATGGATCCAAAGTAACAAGTGAATAAGTGTCACACCCCAAAATTCCTACTTTGGAATGTGACTTAGAAAACACTAAAAACAAAGCCAAAGATTTTATTATTTGATAAAATGTTCCAACTTTAGTTATGTTGTCAACATTTTAGATAGTGGAAAAATGTGAGTTTTTAAAATTTTTCCAATACAACTTAGTGGTTTGTTGCATTCATGCCTTTGCATTGTGTTTACGTGTTGAAAATAAATTTAAATGTTTTCAAATACGCCTAGGGTTGATCCCAACTTCATCTCCCCAAAATACCAAAAATCTTTTACCGACATCCTACAAAATACTAGCCTAACCCATCCTCTCATTCTCTCCTTTCTTGTCTTTCTCGAGCTCTCAATCAATTTGATGACAAATTATTCAGGCCAATCTTTTGTCGTCTCTCAATCATTCATATAAATGAAGCTTAAATTTTCTTGCTCTTTCATGTGAAAACAACATTCCCTCCCCTTGTGCTACAATCTCTACTTTTTCCATTCGACCCAAAATAACAGTCACACATAATGATCATTCACAAATTTCCTTGACACATTTTCTCTTAATCACCTCCCCTTAATCTCTCTTTATTTTTGAGCAACAACTAAATAGTAGAGCATGGCTAGACTCCACATTCCTTTACAGCTCTCATGCAAAAACAGATGCAATACTCCAATTGTTCTTCTTATCTTCAATTGCATGAAAGCATGCAGCAGCTATTAATATATTATTTCCTTGGCATTCACGTGGAGAAGCAGCCCCTTCCTTCATGGTCATCCTCTCTCCTTTCTCCTATCACACAATATTCTTCCACCTCATGCAAATGACAATACCATTTAACCTCTCGGTCTCTTAATTTCCTAGCCCAACTCCTTAGTATATTACTTCTATATAATCTTCTTTATGTCTCTGTTTTGATCAAGCTCTAATGCCCATAAACACTAAAGAAAATAGATGGTTGGCCTCCCCACTTTTCTGCTGCCTAGACGCCACTCTAGTCCATATGATGCAACATTTTTTCCTTTTAATTTCATACACCCATCTCTCTCTTAATAGTGCTCCTTTAATCCTTCATTTGTTTTCTACATTTGTTTCCACCTTTCAGTTACATGCATGCAAACAACCAACAATATTTTCTCTTCCTCGTCAAGTGAGCAGTAAACCACCTCTCCTGCCTGTGTCGCCTTCTCCCAATTCTCTCATGCAAAATAGCAACAATAACTAATTCTTCCTTCTTCAATTCTCATGGTAACATCTTCTTTCTTTATTTCTCTCTTGGCAGCACCCCTACACTCCCTCTTTCCTGCCATGCAGAGAACAACTAGCTGCATCTTCCCCTCCTCTCTCTCTCTACTAATGCCGACATTCCCATTTCCTTCATGCAAAATGACAGCACTCCCTTCACTCACCACTCTCATGTGGGCACATTTATTCTATATTTTTAATTGCATACATGCACATGCAGCAGCAGCCCCTCTCTTTTTCCTGTGGCGCATATTCCCTTTTCACTCATGCAAAAACAGCAGCAGCATCAAATTCCTTCCCCCTTAATTCCCTGGGTTACACACATCTCTTCAATCCTCACTTGATAGCACCCTTTTACTCTACTTTATTTCTCTTCAATTGCATGCACGCATGCAGCAAACTCAGCTATATATTCTTCTCTCCCCCTCCCTCACGCACACAGCAAATGGGCAGCCCCTCTCCTCCTCTCACACCACCTCTTCCACCTGCTGTTGCTCCACAAAGACAGCAGCCAACACCTCCTCTCTTCTTGTTCCATGCAGATCAATGAATTCCCTCCCTCTCCCTCTTTTATTCCTATACGCAAGCACCAGGAAGGAGTCCCCTCATTTCTTTCTTCCTCCACCAGATGGCGGCTCCTCCTCTCCTCCTCTCTCCCTCACACAAGCACCAGAGAAGCAGTCCTCATCCTCTTCCTTTCCACCTCCATGGGCGCCCCCTTCTCTTCCTTACCATTCTCTCCTTCTCCATCAAAACAGAGTGCCTCGGTGATTAGAACTGAATTCATCCTCTTGTTTTCCTTCCCAAGAACCCAGCAAGGATTTGGGAGAGATCATTGCTGTTGTTCCTTTTCTGTAACAGGAGTGATGATCATCGCTGCTGCGATAGAAGCCACTCCGATCAGCAGCAACGCGAGTCGATTGTCCTGCCATATCATGTCGTCATCGCCACCGTTCTTGTACAGCATGTGGTGAGGTCGCCCCTCCCTCTTCCATCGCTGATCTTGCTGCACCTCCCTCGCTCATCCATCTCCTTGATCACTGGTTTGGTGCAGATCATCTCGAAGGTCGAATTATCTATGTCGTCTCTATGAACGTGCTGCTAGCATCGATCCCAGTGGCCACATTGACGCTGCCGCTGGCTCTCACCAAACAGCAAGGTCGACCCTCTCTCTCTATGTGTGATTCATATCAGCCCTGTCTTGATCTTCTCTCATCACAGGACTTTGAGGATGCACTCATGATCATCTCCGGCGTCAAGATGTAGCCGTAGTACCCCTGCTGTTACACATAAGCAGCACCCCTGCATTTACCTTTCATTGTCACTGCCACTGATGGTTTCCTCCTTGCCACCACGAAAGTCCAATGTGAGCAATCAACATCCTTTGTATCTTATATGTTGATCCCAATTGCAATACACGCACCCTAGTTCATATTTGATAGAATTCCGGCAAAGTATCACTGCAATTGTGTTGCTGTCCTTTTTGGACAGCAGTGCTGCTGCCGGTTACCGTTCACATTCCCAGTGATCCATGCCTCTAGTCATCAAACCCTTTGATCATGATATAGATCTTGATGTTTTACACACCTCTACAAATCAGTTTGGTCATAGGAGCCATGGTGCCGGAGTTATTGATATCGTTGTGCTTGCTGCTCCTGCATCTATGCAGCAGCACCCTTGCCGATTGGCATGCATATTCTGGGCAATCCACAACTCCATTTGACAATCCCTTGGATCCACAAATGTATCATATATTTGCCCACGTCTCTGTAAATTTTCATGGCCATAGAATCTAAGATGAAAGGGATATTCACTTCTTCTTATGCTCACTGTCCCTGCTGCCCTGCAGCAGCATTCCTGCCAGTTGTCATGCATGTTCCCATTATTCCCTCGCTCCACTGACCATGTTGTTCGACCACAGTATGTTTCATATCCCTAAACACACCTCTGAGAAATTTTGTGGCAATAGGATTCAATATAAAAGAGATAGTATCATTTTTCTTGTGCTCGCTATCCTTGCTGCCCTGCAGCTGTGGTGCCACCAGTTGGCTTGTGCATTCCCCAAAATCCGTCACTCCATTTTTCGAATCCTTTTACCCACTTGTGTATCATGAACTCGCATATACCTCTGTAAGTTGGCTTGTCCATAAGTGTCATAATGGCCGAGATATCGAGGCCATGACAACTGCTACTCCTGCTGTCCAGAAATCAGCCATGTCACCCATCCTATGTTTGCGTTTTCTGGCTAACAGATGGCCAAACCACCATTCCCTTTTACTAGAACGTAACTCATACGGTCCATATAGACCCCACAACATGGATTGCTAATATGTGCTGATAATAGTATACCATCAGTGATCATAAAGCTTGCTGTCCGCTGTCGTGCACAACCTACGTGCACCGGTGTCTCGCCGTGTTACCCTTTTATGTAGCATTCACATTGCTGCAGCCACTTGTCTAAATATGTTCCAAAGTATTCATTTCACCAATCCAAATGATCATCATCATATCCTACAGTAGTTTGCCAAACCTGCGCTATAAGGTTCATCTTCACCTTTCGCCTTGTATCCATCATCTCCTTGTTGTTGGCAAATTCGATCCTAACCAACCACCACCATTGTTTTTGAGTCTTCATGTTCTATGTCAAGAAATAAATATTCTTGTTAGTATCTCACCATACCATCTCACTATTGTGTAGCCCTTGCCATGTATATGTTCCATCTCATCAGGCTCTCATAGGCATCTCTTGTTACCTAGCTCTTGAATTTTCATATGCTTACTTCATCCTTCACAATGTCATATCCATCTTGTATAATCCTATAATCATTACCCTTCATCTATAAGTCCTTATGTTCTCTAGTCTTTCAAGTTAGCCATGTACACAATGTCTATCATATTCCTATCATTTATCGAACCTTCCAACTTCTACCTTTGAACTTTCATGTCTTCTAAACCATAGCTCCGTTTAGTTGTTTTTGCGCTCAACGATCATAGTTACAAGCACTACGTGTTTAAAACCTTTATGTCTTCTTTTTGTAATAATTGGTGTATTGTTTCTAGGTTTATGTATGATGCTTGTGCTGGTTGCTATCGATGTTATAGTGGAGCTACACGAGGAGCAGATCTTTGAAAAGTGGAACCATCAACAAGTGTTTGAGAGGCAAGTGTAACATGAGTTCCCTTGTTACCTAACAACTATTTAATCACCTCTTCATGTGCATGTGTCTAATATGATAAACCCCTAAGGACTTTACCTAGAACTATTGTATCTTGTATCCTTGTTTACCCTGGGGTTATGCATATGGGTAGTTTGCTTAGTCTGCAATCACCAAACTATATAATATTAATACTGATTAATGATTATGGAATCATTATTACAATGATGCTTTCTAGCAACATGGATATCAGGGGGCTAGAGCATTGGGCCTTTTTGGGTGCTCTAGTCTGCCCTCCGTAAGGACTGAATCTTAAAGCGGCAACCCAGGACTTACAGTACAACCATGAGAATCACATGGCTCTGATCTTAATCAAGTATCTAGTACGTCTCTAGCTTGATAGTGGTTACCGAAAGGCGCAAGAGGGGGGTGCCTCGTGGTGTATAGTTTTGCTCCTACCTTGGTGTGTACAGTGCCGCGACCACATGTGCCTCTTGGAGGAGGTCTCTATGCACACTTGCCGCTGAAACCTCGCGGCCACTAACTAGTTAGGGTGTCTAGTGAAAGGTTACATAGTGATCCCTACAGACTTACCTTGGAAGTGAGTCAAGAGGTTGGCCCCCTCGGGCAAAGGGCAATCACGACTCATGGGTAAAGATGTACATACTCTGCAGAGTTATAAAAATTGATATATTAGCCGTGCTCGCGGTCAAGAGTGGCCTGGATCCTTTTCGAGATAGATGGTTTAATGGATAGTTTGGGTTGATGATTAATCTTGATGATAATTATTATACTTCTCACCTTGGGAGCTTAAGCATAACCTAGCAACATAGGTCTAATAATAAAATATGACCAACTAAAAATTCTTATCGCAGTCAAACCAAGTCAAGCCTTTTGAGCCTTGCATCCCCTCGTGTTATACTTGTTGAGTATGGTGCGCTCACACTTGCTTTACATTCAACAATCAAAAATCCCGGATGGGTACCAGTTGGTGATACAAAGGCGGAGTTCCCTAAGATGTTCCAAGAGTACTAGGCGAGTGTACCCCCAGTCAACCGTCCCTATGGAAAATGGAGACCCAAAGTGAAGATTAGGATTAGTTTCCGCTATGCTTTGTAATAGATGTAAGCCATGTTGTAACTATGTTCCGATATATAATAAAACGTTGTTCTTGATATTCTTCATATTTGTCACTATATGTGTCGTGTGGACATCCTGGGCACACATATAGTTAGCGCTTGGTCTTCTTTGGAAAACCGGGTGCGACAGATTGGTATCAAAGCAATGTTGACTGTAGGACGCTCTGCCTAGATAGAAATGGTCGCTTTTACAAACATATTTTAATAAAAACTTATCTTGTCTTCCTTCTCCATGATATTTTATGAAGGAAATATAAAACTTTTTACCGAAGCCCTTCATTTCTCCAAGATCCATAAAGATGCTGGTGAAGTTGAAGATTCGACATCAACGATAAACATCATCACCAAAGTTTAGTGGTTCAAGCTCGTCTATCCTAATGCCTTTAGGATGTTGTTATCCCTGAGCGCTTTTACGTTAGCAACGATGCTAAGGTGAGTGATAGTGTGCTTTTATAAGGACCCTATCATGTTAGTGTGCTTTAGCTAGGTTGATTGTTTTGTCATGATGAACTTGTATGATTTGGCTCTTTGTAATGAGTGTAGCTTCAGTGAATCTCGGGGCGAGATTCCTCTTAAGGGGGGTAGATTTGTCACACCCCAAAATTCCTACTTTGGAATGTGACTTAGAAAACACTAAAAACAAAGCCAAAGATTTTATTATTTGATAAAATGTTCCAACTTTAGTTATGTTGTCAACATTTTAGATTGTGGAAAAATGTGAGTTTTTAAAATTTTTCCAATACAACTTAGTGGTTTGTTGCATTCATGCCTTTGCATTGTGTTTACGTGTTGAAAATAAATTTAAATGTTTTCAAATACGCCTAGGGTTGATCCCAACTTCATCTCCCCAAAATACCAAAAATCTTTTACCGACATCCTACAAAATACTAGCCTAACCCATCCTCTCATTCTCTCCTTTCTTGTCTTTCTCGAGCTCTCAATCAATTTGATGACAAATTATTCAGGCCAATCTTTTGTCGTCTCTCAATCATTCATATAAATGAAGCTTAAATTTTCTTGCTCTTTCATGTGAAAACAACATTCCCTCTCCTTGTGCTACAATCTCTACTTTTTCCATTCGACCCAAAATAACAGTCACACATAATGATCATTCGCAAATTTCCTTGACACATTTTCTCTTAATCACCTCCCCTTAATCTCTCTTTATTTTTGAGCAACAACTAAATAGTAGAGCATGGCTAGACTCCACATTCCTTTACTGCTCTCATGCAAAAACAGATGCAATACTCCAATTGTTCTTCTTATCTTCAATAGCATGAAAGCATGCAACAGCTATTAATATATTATTTCCTTGGCATTCACGTGGAGAAGCAGCCCCTTCCTTCATGGTCATCCTCTCTCCTTTCTCCTATCACACAATATTCTTCCACCTCATGCAAATGACAATACCATTTAACCTCTCGGTCTCTTAATTTCCTAGCCCAACTCCTTAGTATATTACTTCTATATAATCTTCTTTATGTCTCTGTTTTGATCAAGCTCTAATGCCCATGAACACTAAAGAAAATAGATGGTTGGCCTCCCCACTTTTCTGCTGCCTAGACGCCACTCTAGTCCATATGATGCAACATTTTTTCCTTTTAATTTCATACACCCATCTCTCTCTTAATAGTGCTCCTTTAATCCTTCATTTGTTTTCTACATTTGTTTCCACCTTTCAATTACATGCATGCAAACAACCAACAATATTTTCTCTTCCTCGTCAAGTGAGCAGTAAACCACCTCTCCTGCCTGTGTCGCCTTCTCCCAATTCTCTCATGCAAAATAGCAACAATAACTAATTCTTCCTTCTTCAATTCTCATGGTAACATCTTCTTTCTTTATTTCTCTCTTGGCAGCACCCCTACACTCCCTCTTTCCTGCCATGCAGAGAACAACTAGCTGCATCTTCCCCTCCTCTCTCTCTCTACTAATGCCGACATTCCCATTTCCTTCATGCAAAATGACAGCACTCCCTTCACTCACCACTCTCATGTGGGCACATTTATTCTATATTTTTAATTGCATACATGCACATGCAGCAGCAGCCCCTCTCTTTTTCCTGTGGCGCATATTCCCTTTTCACTCACGCAAAAACAGCAGCAGCATCAAATTCCTTCCCCCTTAATTCCCTGGGTTACACACATCTCTTCAATCCTCACTTGATAGCACCCTTTTACTCTACTTTATTTCTCTTCAATTGCATGCACCCATGCAGCAAACTCAGCTATATATTCTTCTCTCCCCCTCCCTCACGCACACAGCAAATGGGCAGCCCCTCTCCTCCTCTCACACCACCTCTTCCACCTGCTGTTGCTCCACAAAGACAGCAGCCAACACCTCCTCTCTTCTTGTTCCATGCAGATCAATGAATTCCCTCCCTCTCCCTCTTTTATTCCTATACGCAAGCACCAGGAAGGAGTCCCCTCATTTCTTTCTTCCTCCACCAGATGGCGGCTCCTCCTCTCCTCCTCTCTCCCTCACACAAGCACCAGAGAAGCAGTCCTCATCCTCTTCCTTTCCACCTCCATGGGCGCCCCCTTCTCTTCCTTACCATTCTCTCCTTCTCCATCAAAACAGAGTGCCTCGGTGATTAGAACTGAATTCATCCTCTTGTTTTCCTTCCCAAGAACCCAGCAAGGATTTGGGAGAGATCATTGCTGTTGTTCCTTTTCTGTAACAGGAGTGATGATCATTGCTGCTGCGATAGAAGCCACTCCGATCAGCAGCAACGCGAGTCGATTGTCCTGCCATATCATGTCGTCATCGCCACCGTTCTTGTACAGCATGTGGTGAGGTCGCCCCTCCCTCTTCCATCGCTGATCTTGCTGCACCTCCCTCGCTCATCCATCTCCTTGATCACTGGTTTGGTGCAGATCATCTCGAAGGTCGAATTATCTATGTCGTCTCTATGAACGTGCTGCTAGCATCGATCCCAGTGGCCACATTGACGCTGCCGCTGGCTCTCACCAAACAGCAAGGTCAACCCTCTCTCTCTATGTGTGATTCATATCAGCCCTGTCTTGATCTTCTCTCATCACAGGACTTTGAGGATGCACTCATGATCATCTCCGGCGTCAAGATGTAGCCGTAGTACCCCTGCTGTTACACATAAGCAGCACCCCTGCATTTACCTTTCATTGTCACTGCCACTGATGGTTTCCTCCTTGCCACCACGAAAGTCCAATGTGAGCAATCAACATCCTTTGTATCTTATATGTTGATCCCAATTGCAATACACGCACCCTAGTTCATATTTGATAGAATTCCGGCAAAGTATCACTGCAATTGTGTTGCTGTCCTTTTTGGACAGCAGTGCTGCTGCCGGTTACCGTTCACATTCCCAGTGATCCATGCCTCTAGTCATCAAACCCTTTGATCATGATATAGATCTTGATGTTTTACACACCTCTACAAATCAGTTTGGTCATAGGAGCCATGGTGCCGGAGTTATTGATATCGTTGTGCTTGCTGCTCCTGCATCTATGCAGCAGCACCCTTGCCGATTGGCATGCATATTCTGGGCAATCCACAACTCCATTTGACAATCCCTTGGATCCACAAATGTATCATATATTTGCCCACGTCTCTGTAAATTTTCATGGCCATAGAATCTAAGATGAAAGGGATATTCACTTCTTCTTATGCTCACTGTCCCTGCTGCCCTGCAGCAGCATTCCTGCCAGTTGTCATGCATGTTCCCATTATTCCCTCGCTCCACTGACCATGTTGTTCGACCACAGTATGTTTCATATCCCTAAACACACCTCTGAGAAATTTTGTGGCAATAGGATTCAATATAAAAGAGATAGTATCATTTTTCTTGTGCTCGCTATCCTTGCTGCCCTGCAGCTGTGGTGCCACCAGTTGGCTTGTGCATTCCCCAAAATCCGTCACTCCATTTTTCGAATCCTTTTACCCACTTGTGTATCATGAACTCGCATATACCTCTGTAAGTTGGCTTGTCCATAAGTGTCATAATGGCCGAGATATCGAGGCCATGACAACTGCTACTCCTGCTGTCCAGAAATCAGCCATGTCACCCATCCTATGTTTGCGTTTTCTGGCTAACAGATGGCCAAACCACCATTCCCTTTTACTAGAACGTAACTCATACGGTCCATATAGACCCCACAACATGGATTGCTAATATGTGCTGATAATAGTATACCATCAGTGATCATAAAGCTTGCTGTCCGCTGTCGTGCACAACCTACGTGCACCGGTGTCTCGCCGTGTTACCCTTTTATGTAGCATTCACATTGCTGCAGCCACTTGTCTAAATATGTTCCAAAGTATTCATTTCACCAATCCAAATGATCATCATCATATCCTACAGTAGTTTGCCAAACCTGCGCTATAAGGTTCATCTTCACCTTTCGCCTTGTATCCATCATCTCCTTGTTGTTGGCAAATTCGATCCTAACCAACCACCACCATTGTTTTTGAGTCTTCATGTTCTATGTCAAGAAATAAATATTCTTGTTAGTATCTCACCATACCATCTCACTATTGTGTAGCCCTTGCCATGTATATGTTCCATCTCATCAGGCTCTCATAGGCATCTCTTGTTACCTAGCTCTTGAATTTTCATATGCTTACTTCATCCTTCACAATGTCATATCCATCTTGTATAATCCTATAATCATTACCCTTCATCTATAAGTCCTTATGTTCTCTAGTCTTTCAAGTTAGCCATGTACACAATGTCTATCATATTCCTATCATTTATCGAACCTTCCAACTTCTACCTTTGAACTTTCATGTCTTCTAAACCATAGCTCCGTTTAGTTGTTTTTGCGCTCAACGATCATAGTTACAAGCACTACGTGTTTAAAACCTTTATGTCTTCTTTTTGTAATAATTGGTGTATTGTTTCTAGGTTTATGTATGATGCTTGTGCTGGTTGCTATCGATGTTATAGTGGAGCTACACGAGGAGCAGATCTTTGAAAAGTGGAACCATCAACAAGTGTTTGAGAGGCAAGTGTAACATGAGTTCCCTTGTTACCTAACAACTATTTAATCACCTCTTCATGTGCATGTGTCTAATATGATAAACCCCTAAGGACTTTACCTAGAACTATTGTATCTTGTATCCTTGTTTACCCTGGGGTTATGCATATGGGTAGTTTGCTTAGTCTGCAATCACCAAACTATATAATATTAATACTGATTAATGATTATGGAATCATTATTACAATGATGCTTTCTAGCAACATGGATATCAGGGGGCTAGAGCATTGGGCCTTTTTGGGTGCTCTAGTCTGCCCTCCGTAAGGACTGAATCTTAAAGCGGCAACCCAGGACTTACAGTACAACCATGAGAATCACATGGCTCTGATCTTAATCAAGTATCTAGTACGTCTCTAGCTTGATAGTGGTTACCGAAAGGCGCAAGAGGGGGGTGCCTCGTGGTGTATAGTTTTGCTCCTACCTTGGTGTGTACAGTGCCGCGACCACATGTGCCTCTTGGAGGAGGTCTCTATGCACACTTGCCGCTGAAACCTCGCGGCCACTAACTAGTTAGGGTGTCTAGTGAAAGGTTACATAGTGATCCCTACAGACTTACCTTGGAAGTGAGTCAAGAGGTTGGCCCCCTCGGGCAAAGGGCAATCACGACTCATGGGTAAAGATGTACATACTCTGCAGAGTTATAAAAACTGATATATTAGCCGTGCTCGCGGTCAAGAGTGGCCTGGATCCTTTTCGAGATAGATGGTTTAATGGATAGTTTGGGTTGATGATTAATCTTGATGATAATTATTATACTTCTCACCTTGGGAGCTTAAGCATAACCTAGCAACATAGGTCTAATAATAAAATATGACCAACTAAAAATTCTTATCGCAGTCAAACCAAGTCAAGCCTTTTGAGCCTTGCATCCCCTCGTGTTATACTTGTTGAGTATGGTGCGCTCACACTTGCTTTACATTCAACAATCAAAAATCCCG
Organism: Sorghum bicolor; assembly: GCF_000003195.3. Taxonomy (NCBI): domain Eukaryota; kingdom Viridiplantae; phylum Streptophyta; class Magnoliopsida; order Poales; family Poaceae; genus Sorghum; species Sorghum bicolor. Next base: position 11,105,904 of record NC_012878.2, on the reverse strand, counting down.
GATGGGTACCAGTTGGTGATACAAAGGCGGAGTTCCCTAAGATGTTCCAAGAGTACTAGGCGAGTGTACCCCCAGTCAACCGTCCCTGTGGAAAATGGAGACCCAAAGTGAAGATTAGGATTAGTTTCCGCTATGCTTTGTAATAGATGTAAGCCATGTTGTAACTATGTTCCGATATATAATAAAGCGTTGTTCTTGATATTCTTCATATTTGTCACTATATGTGTCGTGTGGACATCCTGGGCACACATATAGTTAGCGCTTGGTCTTCTTTGGAAAACCGGGTGCGACAATAAGTTTAATCAAGATGTGCATGTGTGGCGAATGAATGGTGTATGGTGATGATGGTGATAACAATGGTGAAAATAATGGTGGTGGAAGTCTAATTCTACATTGCTCTTTGAGGGGATACATACCTTCCTTGCTTTTGAAACTTTATGAGGAGAATGAGATGCTCTTCTTTTTCTTTTCTCTCAGGTGGGTATCTTGCACCCCTAATTCTACTGTCGGACACTTGTCCATTTTTACCTCTCGTCTCACTTTTTCTTTTCTTTCGAGGTTCCGAGCACTTGCTCCTTTTTATTTCCTCGTATTATTTTCTCTCTTTTTTTTAGAGCACTCATCTCTTGAGATAATATAGCAAGTGGTAGTAACAAGATAACTTGAGCATTTACTTCACAAGGGAAAAACAGAAATATTTTTGGTTATTCTCTCCCGGATTAGGAGTAGAATATTTTCAGGTGGTTCTGGAGATGGAATGGATGGATATATGTGGATGGTACTTCCGGAGTAGAAGTAGCATATATGAGTGAACGTGCAAGTGAAATCTTGATTTAACCACATGACAAGCTCCTAAGGGTCTACACAGCTTGACCACACTCAATGCTCATAAGCAGTAGATAATAAATGTGTGGCTCAAAGTCTAGCAAGCATGTATATATGGCTGTGGTAGGAGTTTAAGCTCTCATCATACTGGAACTCATCATGCAACATTTTAAAGATTTTCAAAGATAAAATTCTCCAGAATTCTAGCATCTCTAGGAACAGCAACTCAACCTTCCTATATCGTATCCGTTAACAACTTAGACTTCAGATCAAGTTTTCATCCCACAAGTTTAGGTCTAGAGCAAGCTTTAAATTATAACAGTTATATCTAAACTTGAGAGAGAACTTAAATTGTATAAATTAGGCAGAGCAACTTTTCATCATATCCATGCTTAAGTTTTATTAGATACAGATTAGCATAGCCACTTTATTTATTTATTAAACACACTAAGCAAAAGATATATATATATATAAGCATAAAATCTTTATTTGGTTTTCCCATAGTTTATGTGTATTAATATTCTAAAATAATATAAGTATAAAGATAGATAGATAGAAATACTTATCGAGATAAATGGGAGTGCTCTCCCCCAAGCTGAATTTTGACGTAATTTCTCTTGATGTAGCTAGCAGGTGGCAGAGGTGTAGTTGAAAGTCAGCAGCATTCTGACAGCGATTAGAATGTCCTCCGTCTGCTAGTCTTCTTGATTCTTAAATTCTGTGGAGCTCAAATAGACAACAAAGCTTGTGGAACTGATTAAGTGTTAGCATAAATATATAGCCTTCATCATCTTGAGACTCCTTAATAAATTTTACTCCCTGTTTTTATATTTTTATTTTTATTTTTATAAAGCAGAAAAATATTTATTTTATTTTTATGCCACCACAGTGAATGTACTTATGGGTTTTATGCCACTCGTCTACTCACATGGGGCTTACTGTTTTTCACATTTTTATTTTCTTTTATTTTTAAGATAGTATGAATATGATTAACTAAGTAAACTATTTGAAATAATTGAAAGGGAAAGGATTACTACCGAGTTTACCTCTTGGCAAGGCGTTCGGTGTTTTTAAGTCCTCCGAACGGGACTCTCCAATTTCTTAATCATCCTGAGGTTCATTGGGTGGCGTAGTCGGTACTTTCGGCAGCGCCTCCTCTTCTTGTATAGTTATCTTCATTTTCCACGCCTGACTCGGTGCTTCAATCTCCTCTGGATAATTCTGTTTAAACTCTACGTCTTCTGACCTTACAACTTCTCCTTCATAGTCTGCCCATCCGTCCTTGATGATCTGCCTCCTCTGGTTGCGGTTGCGTCTCTTTCTGACCTGCTTAGATTCTTCAACGATATAGTTAGGGTCAGTAAAATAACGGCGTACCTTCTCTGAGGGGAAGTGCATATGGACTTCTCCGGTTCCAATGTAGATAATTGCTTTAACGGTGCTGAGGAACGGTCTTCCAAGGATGATGGGTGGATCATATTCATCTTCTCCCATGTCAACAACTTGAAAGTCTGTGTAGACAAAGTGATCGTCTATTTTGACTGGGACATCGGATACTATTCCTTGAACTTCTCGAAATGTCTGATCTGCCATCTGGAGCTGAATGTATGTTGGTCTTAGTGGCATGGTCCCGAACAAGAGCTGATAGGTGACTGCGGCCATTATGTTGACGCCTGAACCGGTGTCGCAAATCGTCTTGTAGAAGTTGTATCCATTTATGGAGCAGTAAATGCTTGGCATTCCTGGGTCGTCCTTCTTGGTCAAAAACGGTGACTTCAGTTGGTGATCTTGGCCTCCATGAATTGCAGTGACCATCTTAGCTGACTCGGTCCACACTTGCTTGTTCCTGTTTCTCCTGTTGGTCCTCTTCCTTGTTTTACGTCTGGATTGATCTTGAATTTGTGTAGTCTTGTTCTTGAAGAAAAATGTTTCCTTCTTCCCTTTGATGTAGAAACTGATCTTGGCAGCACTGGCGTAGATGATAGCTCCCGTGGTGTTCAAAAATGGCCTCCCTAAGATGATAGGTGCTCTCTCATCATTTCCGGTCTCTACCACTATGAAGTCTGCTGGTGCATATAAGGTACCAACTCGGACACAAAGGTTCTTCACTATTCCTTTTGGAAAAGTTATCGTCTGATCTGCAAACTGCAAACACATGGTTGTCTCTAATAAAGGATATGTAAAGAATTTCTCATAGAGTACCCTGGGTATAATGTTGACACTGGAGCCAAAGTCACAGAGTGCTTCTGGGAAGTCCACCATGCCGATGGATATCGGGATGACAGGGCGTCCTGGATTGCCTCTCTTGACCGGCAGACGGTCAGTAGAAAATTCAGTGACGGGGTTACTCCAATTACCTGCATCGAACATGTCTACAAGATTTGCAGATTCTAATCCTTCCGGTTGTGATGGTATACCAGGGTTAGTAGTAGGAACAGCACCAGCTATTTGATTTAACTGAGATTCAATCATTTTATTAAAGCTAATTTGATTCTTGATGGCAGTAGAGAAATTATCCATTCTATTATTTATATTTTCTAGCATTTTATCATTAGATGCCAATTTCTTAGATAGATTATCCATTAGCTTTCCTTGATTAGACACTAACTCTCTCAAAGGTGGAAAATTATTATTGTTGTTGTAAGAATTGTTACCTTGATAATTACCTGAGTAGTTAGGCCTCTGTTGATTCCAACCTTGATTTTGTTGAGGACGGTTGTAGTAGTTGTTGTTGTTGTTGATGTAGTTCACATCCTCAAGTATCTCAGGGCAGTGGTTGCCTGAGTGTCCAGTGTCTCCACACTCCTCACAAGTCATGTGAGAGTCGTAGATGTGCATAACTTCTTTCTTGTCTCCAGCTCTATCGTCGAGCTTCTTCATGAGCAGGTCTAGCTTTGCAGACAGCATGTCTTCAGCTGATGCATACCTCCACCTCTCTTGCGTGTCTGGGTCCTCTCTTCATTCCAGCTTTGATTGGACGCCATCTTCTCCACAAGAGTTGTGGCTTGTGGTATAGTAAGTGATAAGAATGCTCCTCCAGCTGCAGCATCCATGGTCTCTCGGGCACTGTTGCTGAGCCCATGATAGAATGTCTGCATCAATAGCCAACTCTCCATTCCATGATGGGGACATTCTAGGATGTAGTCTTGAAAGCGCTCCCATGCTTCTGGAACAGATTCATCATTTTGTTGCTGAAAACTTGTAATCTTCCCACGGAGAGCATTGGTCTAGCCCATGGGAAAGAACTTAGCCAGGAAGTTTGTTGAGCAGCGTGCCCACGTAGTATTCTTCTCCTTTGTAGCGTAGAACCACTGCTTCGCTCTTCCTAACAGTGAGAATGGGAAGAGGCGAAGTAGTATAGCGTCTTTGGAAACTCCTGCTATGGTGAATGTGTTGCAAATCTCCAGGAAGTGTTGTAAATGAGCACTAGCATCTTCGTGTGCCTTCCCACAGAACTGGTTGGATTGCACCATGTTGATAAGTCCAGGCTTGAGCTCAAAGTTGCCATCGATCTCTGCAGCAGGTCCAGTGCGGATGTTGTCCGTAGTGGGAGCTGAGAACTCGCGGATTGATTTGTTCGCCATGGCTTCGAACTCTGAAGACAAGTTCCGGTGATCTTCTTGATTGGATGAAGCTTCTTGCTGAAGTGTTGATGATTTCTTTAGCTTGGCCCTCGTCTTCTTGAATAATGCTTCAGGATCGTCAACAAAATTCCCTGGAAGATGTCTTCTATTCATACATTCCCCTGCATAAGATAAAATAGAAAAATATCGGGGTAAAACTGTATGAGAGAATAGATAAGCTCAATCATATTAGTGATGCGAATGATTACTCTAAATCTTTTATTCCATTCCTGATTGGTAAGCAACCTTCCCCGGCAACGGCGCCAAAAATGCTTGTTGGGTATTCTTAACATCATTACTAAAAGTAGACTAAGTTCTCTAAATCTAGCAACGGTGCCAAAAATGCCAAACCTATCCCTTACACCACTTAAGCCAAGTTGTCATCCCCAGCATGATATAAGAGACGCGGTATTGAAATATGCAATTGCTCTTCTAAATAAATAATGAATGGGATCTGCAAGTGCACAGATTAATACCGATGCAGCATTTTAACCGGGAAGTATTCCAGGTATCGTTATTTATATTTTTACCACTGGGAAGGGATTAATCAATCATCAATATTGATTACAGAATAGAATATGAGATTGAGCATCTATCATTGCATGTATAATTGAGAACATTATATCTAACTCTTCATACAGGGATAAGTGTCACATAAAAGATATATGAAATGATAATAGTGACAAGGATAACTAATCTGATCTAGCCACATAATAAATATGATAAGCACCTCAATTAGATACTCTAGAAAGTCATTAGCATGGTATTAGAACGAACTACAAGAATATTCCCTAAGTTATTCTTAACTATATAGTCTAGCATTATCATAGTTAGTGCAAGCATACTTAGCAATCATTGCGAGACAAGACTACGCCCATGCATAGTGATATTAGCAAGGAATATGAGAAACATAGCAATCACTCCCCAGTAATAATGTTGCTCTGCCAGCCCAATACACGAGAGGGGGACTATATAAGAATCAATGAAGCTGTCACTATCACGAACTACCCCACGATCTGGCATATTGGGTACAATCGCAGATAAATACGGTATAAGCACCACGCCTACACAATATCTACCATTTACCCATGGATCCGATGGATAAACGCTATACGATCCTAAGCATGTATATAGATCGTATCTAACTAAGCCAAGTACATAACTATGATAAACTAAGAACAATATAATCTTGAATATAAGCAAGTAGAGCAAAGTCATAAGCAATATATTGAAGTAGAACAAAGTCATATTCATAATATTGAAGAACAAAGATAATTAGAAAGCAATTAGAAGCACAATTAGAAGATTACCAAGAATCCTCCTGACAGATCCAGAAACCAATCGAAGATTGACTCCTTCTAGTTCTAATCCTATGTAGCTATGCTAATCTAGATATCTAATTGATGTGGTGGCTCTAATCTTGATCAGAGGCTTCTTCTCCCTTGATGGAACAATGAATTAGGGTTGAGAGGCTCTCCCCTCCAGGGGCTAGGGGGTCTGGTTTTATAGTCCCTTCAGGTGAATATGGGCCCTTGGATCAAACCGACATAGATTGTATGGTTTAGATTCATCCTTTAGGTCGGTGGAGACTTCCCGCAAAGCAGAGTCCTGATTGGACTCAGGGGCAGGGCGGGCGCCCTGACCAACTGGGCGGCCGCCCAGGGTCTGGCCCTGATTCGCCTCCGCTTCAGTCTCGTGGCTTCTGGAGTCTTCTAGATGTAAGATAATTGCGCAGCACGTTAATATCTTTACGTAACCCTGACATGTGGGCCTTTCTTCCATATTTCCTGATAACTCCCTGCAGAAATAGATAAACACCAAAACTCGTGGAATTCTGTCAGATAAAACCCTAAGTCTGGATCTTGTTTTCATTTGGATCCTTTTCTTTATTTATTTGATAATTAAATTTGATACTTAAGGACCGTCAACAGTTATTGCCTCCAGCTGCAGAATTCCTCTTGGGATAAGGGCAATCCCTCGCCCAATGACCAACTTGTTTGCAATTGAAACAAGGGCGGTTATCAGGAGGATTCTTGGGACTTCCTTGACCCGTGGCACCTCTTGGGAGAGCAACTGTGAAGGACTTGCGCACTCCCGTCTTCACATTAGACTTTTTCTGCGACGGCCTGTACCTTGTCATAGCATTGGGTGGGCGATAGGCCGGTTTGCTTGCCACTGGAGCCTTGGACTGTGAAGCACCTGCCTCATAGGCCCTCTTGCGGTTCTTGGACGCGGCATACACAGCATTGGAGTTCTCTTGAGTCAATGCATCACTCACAAACTCATTAAAGGTGCTACTCTTGTTACCAGCCATGTTCTTGGACAACTTGGGACCTAATCCCCTCTTGAAGCTAGCAAGCTTTTTGACTTCAGTATCAACCATCTCAGGAGCATAGCGAGACAAGTTGTTAAAAGCATGAAGATACTCAGTCAAGCTTTTAGTGCCTTGTGTCAGGTTCATGAACTCAGTGTGCTTGATAGTCATTAAGCCTTGGGGAATGTAAGTATTCCTGAAAGCAGTTGTGAACTGATCCCAGGTTACAACAGCATTGGCAGGCAAGCTGGTCCTGTAATGGCTCCACCAGACACCTGCTTTGCCCTCCAACTAGTGGGCTGCATATTCCGCCTTTAGCTCTTCGGTCACCCTCAGCAAGCGGAATTTCTGTTCAAGGGTGTTGAGCCACTCATCAGCTTCTAGCGGTTCAACAGCCTCCTTGAAAAGTGACGGCTTGGTATCCTGGAAATCCTTGAAACTGCTATACTGGTTTGCCTCTCCGCCTTGGCGGGCATGGCGACCACCCCGGTTCTGCTGCGCCATAGTTTGCATAGCCTCATTGAGCATACGTTGGCCCTCAACGAGAGCTGCCAATAGCTCAGTCGGCGTAGGCGGGGGAGGAGGTGGTGGCGGTGGCACCTCGTTGTGACCGGAGCGAGTATTGCGAGCCATCTGCACAAGGCATACCAAGTGACCGTTTAGGATAACAGATATGATTGTCATGCACTTCAATTGCTGCCATATGGAATTTAATAAAGTAAATTCACATAATTTAAGGCGCAATAATCCATGTACAACAAGAGAATATCATCCACAACACTTGGTTATTCTCGCGATCATTCACAGCCACACTCCACAAGAATTAAAGTCACTGCAGAAATTTATTTAAGCTCAACATAAATATGGAGCATCACAATTGAGTGCATAGGGATACACAGAGTCACTGCCACAATTTAAGTTTTACAGAAGGGGCACCATGGCCAAATACATAGAGTCTCAACAAAAATTCAGATTACATGTCCATTACATAAAGAGATGGAAACTGATACATGATCATAGAATTATTGTTAGGCTACATATCTTCCTCAGATTCTTTATTAGAAATGATGCCATCATCCTGATCTTCCTCACTAGGAGCTTCTTCATGATTAAAAGGGGCTGGATGTGGAATAGGATTTATGATATTATTTAAGCGATGGACATCTAACTGCAGCTCAACAATCCTAGTAATCAGCTCTTCCTCTCTCATTTCAGCATGGAACAAGGCTCTAACTCTAGCAGCTTCTCTATTTTCAGCCAAGCGCATAGCCTCATCTCTCTCTCTAGTCATTTGCATCATGCGGGCTTGGGCTTCATTACGCTCTCTAACTGCGTTCTCAACTTGATTACGGCGGGCTTGCAAAGCGGTGTGATAGTTTTGGATTTCAGCTTGTGCATTCATAAAAGCCTTGCGATGCTTGCGCACTCGCTTGCGCAGTTTACGCTGCCCAACTTGTGCTTGTTGGAGCGCTAGCATAGCGTCTATGTAGGTGTCCTGGCGCACATAGTACAGCTTAAGTACCGCTAGCATGGCACTCATGGCAGGGCTAGAACTATATCCTAGCACGGTTTCTCTCATCTCTAAAGACTCATTACCAATCTGGGGCACAAATGTGTCAGTCACACTCACTCTGGGAATGGATCCAGCTGGGCCATTCACTAACTCATCACCATGCTCTTGGCAAATCTCTAGCAAAACCTCTAGGGCTGCTACTTGGGCATCCTCCCAAGGAGTTTGGCCATCACAGTCAACTAACCAACCTAGCCACTGTGGGTTATTTGGACAAGGGGGAACTGTAATTTGGACATCTACCCAAGGTAAGGCCCCTGCATGCTCAGCCTCGGTCCAAGTGTACTTAGGTGGTTCCTCATATCCAACTGAACTTAGCACCCTCCACAGCAAAGTGGGAGTGCCAAACATGTCCAGGAAAGTTTCACTTGTGTGTGGGGCTGCCATCTGTAGAAAGACCACATTTGAGTAAGGGAGATTAATTACAAGGAGAGATAAATAGATATATTTTCAGAATTTAATACCCAAGTAATGCATAAGAATGTATGAATGATTCATGATGCATGCACGTTCCATACGTCTCTTCCATTCCTAGAAGAAAGTTCTAACGGTATAGTCGGTGGCATACATACGTGCACTCTTATACGCAACTACACGGTCTACACGTTTCGTTGTTAGTGTACCTGCAGAAGATTTCATTTCAGCCCAGCCCCACATTAGTATAAGTGCAGAAATGGAAAACCAATTATCAACAATCAAGCTAGGTACTCCGATATATATTCCCGAATATATATCGCAGCACACTACCCATTTTGGATACACCCACATATACATCAAATATGTATACATGGCTGCACCTACTACCCACAATTAAGTACCTTCATATATACATGTGTGAAACATGTAAATATTCCAGTAACCACAGCTAACACTCCCCTAGACCGACGGTTGGACGGTCATGCTCTCACAGCTCACACTTACCGTAGCGTAGAGGCATATAGATCCATACATTACCACTCAAGCAAGTGGCATCCATACAATTTCACGTCGTATGGACGACGAAAGAAAACACAAGCTTACCATGGCATAGAGGTATGTGATCCATTCATTACCACTTAAGTAAGCGGTATCCATATAATTACACGCCATATGGACGACGAAAGGAAAAACCCCATGTTAGTAATATTAAGCCACCTAGAAGTCCTTATATGGGCATAAAGGGCATGACCACTGGCATGGTATAATTTATCAAAAACTTTTTAAAATAGCCCTACATATAGCCTAATTTTGCCAAATTAGCTTGGGAAAACCAAATTCATTTGTTTTTAAATACATCTATGATGGTTAAATGCTTAATCTTGCTCTGATGCCAGCTGTAATAGAACCGTCCAATTTATAAGAATTCAAGTGAATTAGCGACCACGGAGGCAGTCAAGCCAATGGACTTGAACCCATATAAACTCGGTAGTCCGACGAAATCTCAAAAGACCTCGATTCAACCAACATACAACCAAGATCGTACATGATCAAGCATCACCATCACAGATTACAACATTCATCACAGAACATAGTTTTACATCACATCAGAGTTTAAAGTGGTTATTACAAACCATAGCAGTAGCGGAAACAAAGTAGTTTTGAAACAACAACAACTCAGTTTATAATACATGCCAGTTCCATGGTCAAGTCCCAACAAAAGCACAACTGAAGATAAAGGAGGTGATCACGCCCATGATCTATTCATCATCCGCAGCCGGGTGATGACACTTAGCACAGTAGCCGTGGTAAACGACATCATCTGCAACAGGGGTAAATAAAACCCTGAGTACGAGAATGTACTCAGCTAGACTTACCCGTCATAAACCAGAAATAAAGTGACACCAAGGAGTATGCAAGGCTGATCTTTGTGGACTGGTTTGACTCACCTTTTGCATAAAAGCCTTTGTTGTAAGTAATTCATGTATCATAATTCAGCAGCAAGTTCATTACTTAGCGACTATCCACTAGATTAGCACCTGCTCTAAGCATACACTTGAGTCTTTAAGCATTACAATAATAACCATATCTAGATTATCACATAGCTATCAACATTCTCATCATAACCATTAAGTTTATTTAGTGAATTCTACGTTGCCGCTGCCCAAGTCAAGTTCTCACTATCCGGGAGAGACGGCGATTCGAATCGATTCCTATCCAGCTGGAGGGGTATTCCTAACACTCACCCAAGCATACTTCATGACGGCAGCTCGGATCACCTTTAGCACAACTCCAGACCAATTCGCGGGTCCGTACGGCGCCGCACCCCAGGGACCACCAATCTGCCAGGGTCAGGACTCTAACCTGACACCTCGGTCTTACGCCATTGACTCCCCGCACATCCTTGCTACCAACCGGGGTGCGCACTTGAACCGAACGGGGTATCCGGCTGGAGATGCACTCATAGGCTTCGCGGTCGGAACGACTTATCCGGCCAACTAAGTGATAGGCATGCGTTCAACATGACACGGGGACGTACAGCGATTCGGTCCTTAAACGACACAGACGGGGATAGGTTCACACCCAAGACCTCCATGCCTTGTTGCTGCACTATCGTCATCCCGCCCGGTCTCCAGTTCATTATTAGCACATGGTTATTTCCATGATAGCAAATATAGCCAACCGTGATCATCATCCACCTATCTCTCGCAGGTGACAGGAAATCACCCGGCTTCTACCGAGCTAAGCATGGCTAAGCAATACTTCGATCCTGGACCTACTTTGGTGAGGTATGCGGTGGACAAGGTAGTCATTATGCAGCAAGGGTGTCATATCAATGCCTACCACTTAATGCAACAATATATATCACCATAGTCAATTAATAGCTGAACACAATTAACAAAATAGTAGGAGGCTTATAATGCTCCGGGGCTTGCCTTCAACGTAAGTGGATGGACGATGGTCGGGACACTCCGGCAAGTCCTCCTCCTCCTCAGCTCCTTGAGGTAGCTCCCCTTGCTGTCCTTCCGGCTCCGGCAGCTCGAACTCCAGCACCGTTACTCCCTTGGGTACACCTATGTATGCATGACAAGGAGATGAATATAGAGAATGCATATATGATGTATGATGCCAAGATGAGGAGCCAAAGGGACATAAAACAAGGTATAACATGAGCATAAACTTCTAAGATTAAGTGAATCATAGAATAACAAGTAAGTGCATACTACTTCTCTGGTAGAGAGACTAAATAGACATGTTACACGAATTTTAGCTACTCCTACTCAGCCACTGGTTTAGTAGGCAAACCAACCAGTCATAAGTTTCAGCCATAACTCAAGCATCTTTTAACCAAACTAAGCAAGCAAGTACTTTCTAGAAAGCTTAGCAAATTGTCTACAATTCACTTTTAGACATCCCAGACTGATTCCCAACTTAAATATGCTAAAACCTATAAAGTTGGCTGGCTGCTCTGGAAATTCCAGAGAGCAAGCACTTTGCAGCAGCTACTTGCAACATGCATAACTTTCAAACTACTCAACCAAATGTCATGAAATTTGGACACAAAGTAGATCCGTAAGTTAGCTACAAGTTTGTTGTAGACAAGTTTCCCAGAAAACATCATCTTCAATTAGTTCTTAATCATTTGCTATCAGCTGTACAGAAATGCTCTAGGAAAGGCAAAAATAGCTAAAATAATATTTTACACATATTGAGAATGTATCAAAAGAACAATTCAATTGCACCAGTAGGTAGAACATATCTAAGAAACACCAGAAAAAATCATGGCAAGGTCTAAAACCATTTCTATCCTCATCTTTTTCATTTATTTAATTATTAAGGTGTTTTAATGAACATGCATTCCAAGTGTTTCCAAAATCCTAAGAAAATTACAGCAAGCTACTTATGCTAACCCAAGGTCACAGTAAAATTTTCAGAACACTTGCACATACATATTGTGAGGTATAAAAATAACAAGCTAGTTAAGGCATGCAAGGCATAAATGTGAAACCTCATCAAAAAGTGTCAAACAACAGATTTCAGATTTTTCCTAGCTTTGTCTACACATAAGTACAACACTCAGCAAGTTTCATCACAAAAGGAGCTATAACTTATTTATTAAAAATATCACAAGAAACTCCTATTTAAGCAAGAATTATTTTTAACTCCTCAACCAGGCTTCCAAAAATCATGATAAATTTATCAGAGCCTAATCATAATATAAGTAACAAAACCCTAAATTTACATGGCCAGCAGATCAATATATTTCAAGATATAATTACCCACTAAAAATCCAAGATTAATTTATATCTATTTATTTCTGTAAAAACATGGCATGTTTCATATTTTTATTAAAAACTAGACTCATGCTGGAACCTAGAAAAAATGGAATCACTTCATTTGGATCTCTAAAACTCGAGATATGAATTTTTCAAAAACAGCACAGGCTCTGCAACAACAGTGAACCTGGGGGGTGAAATCGAGAGGCTGACACCCGGGACCCGCGCGTCAGTGAGACAGTAACAGGGGAGAAGCTCGCCGCCGGCAAAGCTCAACGACGACGAGGTCTCCGTCGGATCCAAGGGCATCTACGTGTTCCTCTCATCAAGGCGACTCCGTTGACCTACTTTACCCGCGCTCTACTGGACCCTAAGGTGCTCGCCGTCGGGAATGGCGGAGCGGCGGCGCTGCGCGGCGGTACGCCGGCGGATCCAGGCAATGGCGACGCGGTAGAGGTTCACGCCGAGCATAGTGAACCAAGGGGAAGCGATAGGAACAAGAATGGAGGAAAATGGTGGAGAAGAGAGGCCTGGCCACGTTGCCGGTGAGCTCGAGCGGAACTCCGGCGAGGAAGAACTGCTCGGAGCTCGGCAATGCCGCCTTACCCGTGCTCGACAGTGGCCAAGGAGGTGACGTCGAGGTAGAGGAGGCTCTGGCGAAGCTTTTGACGGGATGGCTTGGCCGGAGACGCGGTGAAACGGCCGGAAGAGCTTGCCGAAACGCGGCGGAGCTCCCTGAGGCGACGGCGGAGCGGAATGGGAGGCACTGAGCGAGTGGAGAGCGCGTCTGAGGCGTCCACTCGGTGCGTGGCATCTTGTGGATGACGTCGGGGCTGACAGGCGGGGTCGTCGACGGCGTACGGCCGACACCTGGCCGGACACGCGGCGGCGGACGGTTTCTGACGAAACTGAATCGTGTGATTCAGTCGTCGCCAACAGTGACTGACACTCAAACTTCGTCAACGTTTTACTCTCAGCTCAATCGATGGTTTTGGCTGGGATTTGATCCTCTGGATAGAGCTATAGGAGCTCTACAACTTTGATTACAGGATCAGAGCCTAACTCGGTCTGGATTCCAAACTACAAGGCTCCCAATCACCCTTGGTCGAAACTGCGTGATCCAACACTTAGCCAAATTCGGCTAAGTATGAAATCAGCCCTGATTTTTGGCTTGTGAGCAATGTTTGGGTGTGTTCTAAGCTTTTTCATAAAAAGTCATCAACATAACTTTTGTAGCTTATGAAATTCTCTACAACTTTGCTTCAGGTGTCACAGACATGCAAGGTCTCTAACATTACTTTCATAAAACATCTTTGAAAAGAGGTCTAGGGGGTCAAAAAGGTCATTCTAGGGTTAACCATGACTTAGGGGTGTTTTTGGACAAAACCTTCAACATGAACTTGGTTCAAAATGATGTTCCAAACATGATTAAAGTAATTTGGAAGACAATGTACAATTGTTTGCATTGGTTACCCCTTATAGCCACTCAATTCAAGTCACACAAGCAATTCACTCACACATGATATACATGGGATGACATGTGATCATGATGGATGCTTATGAATGAGCATGATGATGCTTATGTTGATGCAATACTCATGTTTAACATGAAAACTAACACTAGGAGTGTTACAAGGCCGGTCATCAATAGCTCCTGGGCCTGCCCGAGGACTCTTTCGACTCTTGGGAAGAACTCCGCCAAGCGTTTATCGACAACTTCATCGTTACCTGCGAGCAGCCCGGGAACAAGTACGACCTCGAGAGGATAAGGGACAGGAAAAACGAGCCTCTGCGCGATTACATCCGACGATTCTCGGATATGCGTCTCAAAATCCCGAAAATTTCCCACGACGAGGCCATATCTGCTTTCATTAAAGGGCTACGCTTCCACGAAGCACTGAGGAACAAGTTACTGCGCAAAAGGCCAACGACGATGGCCGAACTCCTTGCCACGGCCAAAAATTATGCCGACGACGCAGAAAAGCTCATCCGGGACGATGCAAGAGGTCCCGACCAGCTCCCTCGATGAGACAACAGTCGTGGTCGTTTCGACAACAAGAACCATCGTTGCCCCGACAACCGCGACCACAGAGAAGGTTGGGATAGGCGGCGTGACAATCATGATGACTTCAGAGGCAAGCGCCCTTGTGACCACGACCACGAAGTGAATACGGTCAAGCGTCCCAACGGGCGGCGAGACTACCAGGAAGACTACAACAAGACATTGAAGGGACCATGCCAACTACATCTAAAGTCCAACCACACGATGGAGGAATGTCGTGTAACACCCTAGGTGTTTGTCACTTGCTAAGTACTAGGTTTGAGCTCAAACATGACAAGTTCAATGGTAATAAAGAGGTCAAAGTCAATCTATGAAAGTAAACCCCAACTTGGGCTTGGTGGATGCAACCTTGCTTGCATATATGCCTTTTTAAAAGGTATGCTTTGATGATGCTAATGGAACCTTTTCCATGTGTCTTATATCCATCCCAATCTATGTTGGTCTCTGGAAAAGTTTGGTGAAGTTTGGAATCAAGAAGTCACATGAAATGATAAGTTATATCCTTGTTGGAATGACTCTATTAAGGAAATGGATTCATGGGTCACCAACCAAACCTTGCAAACTTACTCATATGACTCTAGATGAATTATACAACAAAAGTCATGAAGGGTTCATGTTGAGCTTATGTCAAGAAAATGCTTCAATTGGTCTAAAATCCTATTTGGAGCTTTATCAGGATACTGCATTGACCAAAGTGAAAGTTTGACTTCGGTTGGAGTTATGAGGATTGGCCCTAAATAAAAGTTGTAGTTTTCCTTCTGTAGAAGAAACTTTATTCAAGGGTCAAGAACCAAATCAGCCTGCAAATAGTTCAAACAGAGGCTCAAAGTTCGAATCAGCTGCCGCTTTTTAGCCCTGAGAAATAATTCTAAGTCCCAGGAAAGTGACAGCAGCAAGTTAGCTTATTTGTGACATTTTATTATTCAAATTCATATGGTAACTCAATTAGATTCCTTAATATGAGTTGGAGTACTCTTCTTGATGGAAGCAATGGATTAAGTATCATCAAATTTGGAGTTCATTTGGATGTTCAAAAATAGCTCCCAAAACAGCAAAAGATTAATTTATCGCTAAACGGACGTCGACCCGTTGGCATGCCGTGTTCTCGTGTTTTTGTAAAGCAACTCAAGCTAGTCCAAGAATAAAAGTGGTGGACAATTACTTGGAGAATGTCATGTAAAAAGTTGCATCATGTTTGACATGGTTTGGACCATCAATTCTTGGTTTTGCTAATCACCGTCAATACGTTGACACTCGTGACTTGGCATTAAGTTATCTCTTAATCTGTTAGTCTAATGATCTTGGTCACTTAATCAAAGTTGGAGAGCAGGCCGAGGTGAGCAAACTTCGTTTTTGGCCCAAGGTCCAATTCAGCCCGGAAAAGGCCCAAAATCGCCTCCCACGCCGGCCCCTTCGCTGCCCGCCACGTGCTCGACGAAATGCCGACGCGTCCTCCATGCACCAGAGCGCGCTCCACCATTGCTGAGTGCTGCTGCCGCGTGCCTCTGCCTCCCTGCTCGCAATGTGGACGCCAGACGCTTCCCCCTTGCTCTTCTTTGCAGTCCACGCACCCATCTCCTCCCCCTGGCTCCCCCTCGCGCCCTCTCTCAGCCTCTAGCGCTGGCCACCGGCATGGCAGAGCCGGAGCTCGAGCTCCTGCTGCTGCTGCTGCTGGTTGCAGCCGGCCAAGGCCAGGGCCGGGCATGGCCATGGCTAGCCGAGTCCAGGCCGCTGGCTGCCTCCCTGCTGCCGCCGGCCACTCCCCCTCCCTCAAATCCCGAAGCTCGCCCATGTCTCTGTGGTACGAAGAAGGATCTCGGTTTGGAATATGAAACAACTCAGGGTTCCAGATGCGAAGCTAAGACTCATATGAATAGTGCGTTTGGACTGCGGTTGATTTGTGGAAAACTTAGGGTTCCTGGTGCAAAGTCGTTTTCCTTTATCTTTTGTTTTTGCAGATTTCGTGCATCAAACTTTGGAAATGTATAGTAAATTGTAGAAAAGTCGTAAAATAGCAAATGTGGACTTTTTGGAATCCTTGTGAAATTCTCTATGCAGTAGATCTATAATATGGCATGGTTTAGTTTGACGTTTTAGTCGTAAAAATAGATTTATGGAGTTAGGTTTTAATTCCTTGTTATATTTGTCTTTTTCATAAATGCTGTGTTGTTGCCCAAATAAATGTGAAAATATTGTGACATGCTTTTCATATGATATTTGATGACTGGTAAAAGTTTTATGAATTTAGGAACAATAGATTAAGAGTTATAAAAATAACAAGTACCCTGTGTTCCTTTGCTCCTATTCTGAGTGGATCTGCATGTTTGTATTGTTTGGCTCAGTTAAGTTGTGAATCTTGCCTGGATGAAAATATATAAGTTTTAGTAATTTTCATAAGCTTTCCAAAAAGATAAATAGCATAATTTTTGGTTAAGCACATGTTTAGTTATAGTGGTTTAAATTACTGTTCCAGTTTCTGTCTAAACCCAGACAGGGTTGCATTGTTTGTAATGTAAGACCTTGTTAGTTGTAGATTTAGCTCTAGATGTTTATAACAAAGTTGTTCAAAATTAGATAAGGTTTCTAGAAAGTATATAACCATAATTTATGGACATGTGAAACTCAAGTTACGGCTGTTTAATGTGGCATGACAGATTCTGTCTATGTTTTAGACAGAGATGTCTTTATGGGATTAATTGACCTTGTTAACTCTAGATTCATATTTAGATGATAATAAGAAAGTTGTAGGTAACTTTATAAGCTTTCCAAAAATATAAGAATCATGTTGGCTGGAGGTATACAACTCCGGTTATGCTGCTTTGAATTGCCTATCAGTTTTCTGTTTGTAATTATACCCCTACTGTTTGGGCAGCATGAGCAGTTTTGATTGTGCAATTAATTCCATGATATAAATGATGTTTTCTGTGAACCTTGTATATAGAAAAGATGTAGATAACTTACTAATATATCTTGTTGTAAAGTTTCATGTCATTTGGCTAAGTGGTTTGTGAGTTACAGTAGTATGAAGTTCGTCCTTTGAATTGCTTGTTCTCTGGAAATTCCTGGACCAGATTATATGGTCATGCATGTTTGATTTGGTTAACTTGTTAATCATACTGATATGATTAAAGATGAATTGTAGATAATTTTATATTCTTTCCAGAATGTCCAATTGCATAGTTTTTGGAGTTGTGTAACTCCAGTTATGATTTAATTACTGAGTTGCTGCATGTATATCCAGAGTTTGCTGAAAATGTATGAATGCTCGATTGCTTACTTTGTGTATACTAAGTGTGACACATGTCTTTAGTGGTGATTAAACAATATACTTGTGACCTTATAAAACGTGTGCCATGCTTGATATGTTGCTATCCATATTTGGTTGTGTGATGCTAGTTAAATAACGTTAGATGCATGTGTCTTGAATACTTTTATGTGATGCATGTTGTGTTATTGTTCTTTATATTCATGCACTTGCATCTTGCATCTCATCTAGGTGCGCTAGATGAATCACGTGAAGGTCATGATGTCGAATCAAACTCAAAGATGGTGTTTGGTGGACCTCTCCCAAAGGTGGAAGGACTAAGCAAGTGTTATGACCTTAGATGTCACCAAGACGGAGCAACTAACTGAATTGACTCAGTGTTAATCCCAGGCAAGCCCCGGAGCATTATAAGTCTCCCACTACTTTTGAATGCAGTTGAGAATATATGTTATATATGTATTGTTGCATCAAGTATAGGAGTTGGGTGAAACCCTTGCTGCATATAACACTCCTTGTCCAGCAAATATACCTATAACCCTATGTAGATTCAGGATCGAATCTAAATGCTTAGCTATGCTTAGACCGGTAGAAGCCAGGTGATGTCCCGTCACCTGAGCGAGATAGGTGGACACCTGAAAAGGTTGGCTATATATGCTATCATGGAAATAACCAAGTGATGAGGATGAATAATTGGAGACCGGGCGGGACGATGGTAGAGAAGTAACAAGACATGGAGGTCTCGGGTGCCTATCTATCCCCGCCTGCGTCGATTAAGGACCGATCGTTGACGGCCCTCTTGTCATGTTGAACGCATGCCCCACACTTAGCTGGAAGGATAAGTCGTTCCGACCGCGAAGCCTGAGCACTATCCGGGCCGGGAATCGGCCCGATGTACGCGCTGTATTGGTGATGGTTGAGGAGAACGACGAGGGCGCGGCGCGCAACCTTGGTATACCTTGGATACCTCGGTCGCCGGAACGGTCCTCGGGTACGGGCGGTGCCTGTCGAACCCGCGAATTGGTCCTGGATAGTGCAATACGGTGATCTGTAGCTCACTTGATCAGTGAGTGTGGTTTGTGTGGGGAATAAACTCGCCAGCTGGTTAGAAATCGATTCGAATCGCCATCGCTCCTGGACAGTGAGCACTTGACTTGAGCTTCGTCATTGTAGTAATGTTTATGGAACACTTGGATGGTTATGGTATGATGATGATGTTGGAAATGCCACATCAAATATGGGTACTACTGTTGTATCTTAATCAAGTGATTGCTCTAGTACAGGTGCTAATATAGATGACAGGTAATGATTATTAACTTGAGCTAAATACCTGAAAAGTTACTTACCTGTAACCTAAGCTTTTTATGCAAAAAGTATTTTCCAGCTAGCCCCACCAATAAAGCCTTGCATACTCCTTGGTGTCATATTATTTCTGGTTTATGACGGGTAAGTCTAGCTGAGTACCTTCTCGTACTCAGGGTTTATTCCCACTTGTTGCAGGTTGTGATGTATCATGGCTACTGCAAGAGTTGGATGACTCCTACCATATTAGAGGAGTAAGATCATGGGCATGATCCTTCTTAGTTACCTCATCTATGTTGCTTTTGTTGGAGTTGACCTGGATATTGGCATGTATTTGAAATAAGGGTAATGTTAGTTTCAAAATTATTCTGCTTCCGCTATTTTTCAACTCAAGTTGTAATAACTATATAGAACTCCGATGTATATCAAACTACTTGTGAAATGGATGTAACATGTGACTTGTTATGTTGAATCACTACGATCTTGGCTTGTATGATGGTTGGTTTGAAATCCCTCGTGATTTCACGGACTACCGGGTTTATGAGAGTTCGATTATGTTAAAGCAACTGCTTTGGCGGGAGTTTTTCATAGTTGATCTCTTGTAAATTGGGCGGTTCTGTTACATGTCGCGTCCTCAAAAGCATCTATACGCGGCGGGCTGCTCAAGAAGACCCCGCCAAGAAAAACAGGAAACAGGACGGGCGCGATAACGAAGATGAGGACGAGGACCAGGATAGGGACCCACGATACCAGTATGTCAGTCCCACCGACGTGGTCCACTCTATCTTCGGGGACAAGGTGAAAGCCCAAGTTTGGTTTTGGTAATTAATGACACCAAGTTGCTAATGCCTTGTGTTTAAGTGATTTGAGTTAGACATAGCAACACATGTGATGAAGGTGCATGGTGGCATGGAAAGGTGGCCACATGATCACAAAGGGATGAAGCATGAAGTGAAGATCATGGTGATAGACGAGGAGCAAAGTTATCAAGGCAAAGGTATAAACATAGGGTTTTACTTTTGCCGATCTAAGATGAGTAGAGAAGTGATTGACCGGGTTTAGGATAGATAGCCGACTATCAAGAGGGGAAATCACGGTCATCTCTCGAATCAAGTGCTACTAGGTCCATATCTTGAGCATATGCATTAGGATCTAGTAAAGTGCTAACTTAACTCCTTTGGTGAAAATGTTTGTGAAAAGCTAACACACTTGCACTTTGGTGGTGGACACTTGTTGGTGTTAGCACATTTACAAAGGAGGTGGAGTTCCTAGGGTTGAGAGGGGTGTGGATTCGGCGCTTTTGAGAAAAATAAGTGTATATTTTCTATTGCGCCGGTGGGAAATTTGGAGAAGTTGCGGGAGTGTTTTCTCAGTGAGAAACACTCACCGGACGCTAAATGCGGAGGCACCGGACGCTGGCCTCAGAGTCCGGTGTGCTTGACCCTGCTAGGGTTGAGCACCGGACGCACTCTGAGAGCGTCCGGTGGTTAGCGTCTGGTGTGAGGGGTTTTTGCAACCCTCTCTGCGCACGAGTCCGGTGAGCACCAGACCGTCCGGTGCCTAGCGTCCGGTGAGGTTGCGAGTTTGACAAACTCTCTGCGCATGAGTCCGGTGTGCACCGGACACGTCCGGTGTGCACCGGACACGTCCGGTGTGGACTTGCAGAGCGTCCGGTGTGTTGCAGGTAGCCGTTAGGATCTGACACGTGAGATTCAAAGAGGACACGTGGCCAACTCCAGTGCACCGGACGCAGGGAGTTGAGCGTCCGGTGCTCACTTAGTAGCGTCCGGTGCCCCCGATTTCAGCCCAGTGAAAACAGCCAACGGCTAGTTTCTTTGAGGGGCTTATAAATTGAGGGTGGCTGGCTTTTGGAGGTTCACTCTTGCACATTTGAATACTTGAGGCATACATTGAGCTAGAGAACACTCCCTCCACTCATCTCCTTGCTTGATTGCTCATCCTAGTGAGATTGAGTGAGATTCAAGTGCATTGCTTTGAGAGTTGCATTTAGTGGCACTTGATTCTTGAGTTTGCTGCGGATTTCTTGTTACTCTTGGGTGTTTCCCGACGCCCTAGACGGCTTGGAGCAGCGGTGGTGTTGAGCTCGTGATTGGAGATTGTTTCGAGCCTCACCAAGTGATTTGTGAGGGGTTCTTGAGCCTTCCCCGCGGGAGATCGCAAATTGGTTACTCTAGTGGATTGCTCGTGGCTTGGAGGATCCCCATCTTGTGAGTGGATGTGCGGCACCCGCTGAGGGTTTGGCTTTGGATTGCCAATTAGCTCGTGATCCATCAAGTGGGTGTATCGCCACAACGAGGAGTAGCTTGCCGGGAAGCAAGTGAACCTCGGTAAAAAATCTTGTGTCATCTCTTGCCGAGGTCTTTCTTGTGATTGTGAGTGATTGGTTGGGTATATCTCTACTCTACAACGTTGGTATAACAATCACTCTCCACTCCTTTACTTACTTGTTTTTCTTGCTAGTTGTTTAGCTTGTTTAGTTTAGTCTTCTTGTTTAGGAGTGTAGCAAGTTTGTAGTTGTGCTTTCTTGTTGTAACTTGTGTTTAGCTTTCTTGCTAGACTTGTGTAGGTGGCTTGCATAGCTTAGTTGTGCTAGTGCTAGAATAGCGTCGCCTTTTGTTTTACTAATCAACTTGTCTAGTTGAAGTTTGTAGAAATTTTAAATAGGCTATTCACCCCCCCCCCCCTCTAGCCATTTGGACCTTTCACAAGGTCTCCATCGAGTCTAAGCGAGAAAGAAAACTTTTAAAGAGATCCTGCCTCAACATAGACAGCACGGATGGCCTGATCGCCGATCCAAAATTTCCTCCCTGGTCGCACAGGAAGATCTCCTTCAGCAAGGAGATCTCCTTCAGCCCAGAGCCAGGACGTTTCCCTCTAATACTGGATCCTTGCATCAACAGCATCAGATTCGAGCGCGTGCTCATCGACGGGGGAAGCTCCATCGACATCCTCTTTCTCAATAGCTTGCCTGCTCTCAAGATAACCCCGGCATAGCTAAAGCCCTACGACGCTCAATTCTGGGGAGTCCTGCCGGGTCAAAGTTCAGTACCCCTCGGACAGATAACGCTGCCTGTCCAGTTCGGAACATCTGACCACTTTCGAACAGAGTTCGTCAACTTTGTGGTCGCCGACTTTGATGGAACTTACCATGCAATACTGGGCCGACCATCGCTGATAAAGTTCATGGCAGTTCCACATTACTCATACCTGGTCCTCAAAATGCCTACAAAAAAGGGCATCCTAACTGTTCGAGGCAATGTCTACACCGCATACACTTGCGAGGAGGAAAGCTTCAAGATCACCGAAGCAATTGATCTTTCAATCCGCATGGCAGAAACAGCAGCCCAAGCTGCACAGCTCCCTCCCGACCAGCTCCGACTACCCGAGCAGGAGACCGCTAGGAAGAATTCAAAGTCCAAGGAATACAAGGAAGTACAGCTGGTCGACGGCAGCCCCGAGAAGACGGCCCTCATCGGGGCCAATCTGGACCCTAAATAGGAAGACGCGCTCGTCAGGTTTCTAAGGGACAACGTGAGCGTTTTCGCATGGAAACCCACAGACATGCCCGGCGTCCCACGAAACCTGATCGAGCACTCCTTAAACGTCTCGAAGACCGCAAGACCCATCAAGCAAAAGCTGTGACGGTTCGCTCGTGACAAAAAGGAGGCTATTAGGACAGAAATAACACGGCTTCTAGCAGCCGGATTTATAAAAGAAGTGTATCATCCCGATTGGCTCGCCAATCCGGTTCTTGTACACAAAAAGAATAATGAATGGAGAATGTGCATTGATTACACTGATCTCAATAAACACTGTCCTAAAGATCCTTTCGGTCTCCCTCGCATCGACGAGGTGGTCGACTCAACGGCCGGATGCGAACTCCTCTCTTTTCTAGACTGCTACTCTGGTTATCACCAGATCTCGCTAAAGGAAGATGATCAGATCAAAACGTCTTTCATTACTCCTTTCGGCGCATATTGCTACACGACCATATCCTTTGGACTCAAAAACGCTGGAGCCACCTATCAACGAGCCATCCAGCAATTCCTCCACGACGAGATTTGTGATGACCTCGTCGAGGCTTATGTAGACGACGTCGTCGTCAAAACAAGGGATCCAAGCACTCTAATCGACAACTTAGACCAAACCTTTAAGGCACTAAACAAATACAAGTGGAAGCTTAACCCCAAAAAGTGCATCTTTGGGGTCCCTTCTGGTCTACTACTCGGCAACGTCGTCAGCCGTGACGGCATACGACTGAATCCTTCAAAAGTAAAAGCAGTGCTCGACATGCGACCAAACCTTTAAGGCACTAGATGTATGGCCGCTCTCAGCCGCTTCATCTCAAGACTAGGATAAAAAGGCCTCCCTTTCTTCAAACTCTTGAAGGCGTCGGAAAAATTCTCCTGGATAGAGGAAGCTGACGCTGCATTCACCCAGCTCAAGACTTTCCTCACCTCACCGCCTATTCTCACAGCACCTCAGCCCAATGAAGACCTACTCCTTTACATTGCAGCAACCGACAGGGTTGTCTCCACGGCAATAGTGGTCGAGCGAGACGAGCCAGGCCACGTCTACAAGGTCCAGAGCCCCGTTTATTTCATAAGCAAAGTCTTAAACGAGTCCAAGGCCAGATACCCATAGATACAGAAGGTCATATACGCCATCCTCATAACGTCGAGGAAGCTAAAGCACTACTTCGACGGCCATCGGGTCTTGGTAACTACCAGCTTCCCTCTGGGGGACATTCTACGCAACAAAGATGCCAACGGCAGAATTGTAAAATGGGCAATGGAATTATGCCCATTCTCCCCGGATTTCCAGAGCCGCACCACCGTCAAGTCTCAGGCCCTGGTCGATTTCATCGCAGAGTGGACGGACCTCAACGAGCCTCCCGTTTTTGACATCTCCGACCACTGGTCAATGTTCTTCGACGGGTCCTTGAACATCAACGGCGCCGGCGCTGGCATACTTTTCGTGTCGCCTAACAAGGACAAACTACGCTACGTCCTTAGGATCCTCTTCCCAGCATCAAACAACGTCGCTGAGTATGAAGCATTCCTACACGGCATACAGCTAGCTGTCGAACTAGGAGTCAAATGCCTCTGCGTCCATGGCGATTCTGCCTTAGTCATCAACCAGCTCAACAAGGAATGGGACACAACCCACGAGAAGATGGACCTCTACTGCAAAGAAATCTGCAAATGGAAATCCAACTTCTACGGCATAGAATACATCCACGTGGTCCGGGATAAGAACCAAGCAGCGGATGCGCTGTCAAAGTTAGGGTCGTCTCGGGCGCAGATCCCGCACGGCGTTTTCGTTCAGGACATCCACGCGCCGAGTGTGGGCACAGACTTGGTGAGGCAATGCTCGTAGACGACGCCAGTCCGACAACCACAGGCAGCGACTGGCGCACTCCTTTCATCAGGTATATATCGGACGGATCAGGCTTTCAGGACGAAACGGAGAACGAGCGCCTCATTCGACGATCCAAGAATTACATACTGGTGGATGGCAAACTTATGCGAAAGAACGCAAGTTCCGAAGTGCTGCTCAAATGCATATCCCAAGACGACGGCATCAAGCTCTTAAATGACATACACGCTAGATCCTGCGGCAATCACGCGGCCTCCAGAACACTGGTCGGGAAGGCCTTCCGAGCAGGTTTCTACTGGCCAACCGCGGTCGCCGACGCCGAGAAACTAGTCCGACATTGTGAAGGTTGCCAGTTCTTCGCTAAGAGGACCCACGTACCCGCTCACGAGATTCAAATTATTCCGTCGTCCTGGCCTTTCGCCTGCTGGGGCCACGACATGATCGGTCCATTTAAACCAGCTCCCGGTAACTTCAAGTTTGTCTTCGTGTTAATAGACAAATTTTCAAAGTGGATCGAATACATGCCACTGGTCAAAGCAACCTCCGAGAAAGCTGTGGAGTTCCTTGATCAAATCATACACAGATTCAGGATCCCCAACAGTATAATCACCGACCTGGGCACTCAGTTCACTGGCACTACGTTCTGGGACTTCTGTGATGACAGGAGCATAGTCATAAAGTACGTGTCAGTAGCTCACCCATGGGCAAACGGTCAAGTAGAGCGAGTGAACGGGATGATTATTGATGCCCTAAAGAAAAGGTTGTACACCGAGAGCGATAGAGCACCTGGTTGATGGATGAAAGAGTTACCGGCCGTGGTCTGGGGTCTCCGAACACAGGCTAGTCGCAATACAGGCGTGTCACCCTACTTCATGATTTATGGCTCCGAGGCAGTGCTCCCATCTGATGTAACCTTCGGGTCTCCAAGAGTTGAAAACTTCGACCAGTCAACGGTTGACGGCACAAGGGAGCTCGAAATCAACTGCATGGAGGAAAAGCGTCTAATTTCATGTCTTCGAACAGCAAAGTATCTCGAAGCCATCAGGCGATACCATAACAGGAACGTCAAAGACCGTTCCTTCGTGGTCGGTGATCTGGTACTCAAGTGGAAAACAAGCCAGGAAGGAACGCACAAGTTATCCACACCTTGGGAAGATCCCTTTGTGGTCGTCGAAGTCACACGCCCTACATCCTACAGACTGGCGTATCCAGATGGAACACGGGTGCCTAATTCTTAGCACATAGACAAACTGCGCCGTTTCTATCCATAAGTTCCAGTACCTTTTGCTTGTAAGTTTCTTATAATTAGCAATAATAAAAGTTTTCCTTTTTCGCTATATATTGTTTACACACAGAGCTTTCGACGAGCACAACAATCTTCTTGTGTGGTGAAGATTCTTAACGACTATCAATCAAACACAGTGATACATCACTCAGATAACATTACAACGCTCAAAATCATGGTCATGACAAAATCAAACTTTATTACAAACTTTACATACAGAGTTTACAATAAACACCCCGCTGGGCGGTTCCTAGTCTACTTCTACAGACTATCCTACAGGCCTACAGCTCGGGCTGATCACCCGCTCGGCCTTGCTGCTCAGACGAAGGGGTCGGGGCCACCGGCGCCTGCCTGGTCGAGACCGCAGGCATCGACCGCCCATCTTCGGCAATGGACGCTCCTGACAACTCCCTGGCCGACCTGTCTGATCCCGGCTGGTCGGGGGGAGTGGCCGTCCCACAAAGGTTGATGTCGCCGATCACTGTCGACGACAAGTCAAGCAGGCCAGCACGAAGGTTGTCTGCCTCCTGCGGACCAACCTCCTTGGGGTACCCTCTCTCCAGCCTGGACAGGTCGACCAGAGGATAGTGGGCGCACACCATGCTGAGGACGTGCGCACCGGCGAATTCCCTGGCGTCCTTGACGAACTGCTGGAGCCAGTCCCACACCCGCTGCGCCTTCTCGACTCGCGTCAGTCTCGGCGCGCGCGGCTGGTCTTCAGGGAGCTCGGGGCTGATCAGGTCAAGAACCAGGGCCACTCCTTTCCAAAGCTTGATGTAATTGGTCTTCCAGGAATCCCCGTCCTTGATCAGCTCGTCTAAATGCTTTTTGGTTTTCACCTTGAGCACTACAAACCAAGCAGGAGGTCAGTTCACGAATAAGGAAAGGAACGTTGAGCAACCAATGAAAAAGGGGTGGCACGGTTATTACCACACAACTCTCGATTCCTGTTGCTTAGCTCCTCGCCGGCTCGGCGTCCGGTCTCCAGCGACCCGGCAAGCTCCTGGCCGAGCTGCTCCTTCTCTTGCCGGAGGCGTGCAACCTCCTCCTCCAAATCTGCAGGAACAATCCCCTGGTTAACAAAACTAACCACGCGGCTACATACAGCTGCTCGGAGTACGCGACTGACCTCTCCTTTGCCGATCCTGGTCGGCTAACCGCCGATTGAGGTCGAGAAGGCGCTCTTCCTGAGCACTCATCTTGGCCGTCTTCTCCCCAGCTTCCGACCGAAGCCGATCCACCTCCGCGGATAGGGCCTTGTTCTCGGCCACAATGCCCTCAATTTGGTCGAAGCACCTCTTCCGGTACTTCACCGTTTTCATCGCGCCCTGCAAGAAGAACACATGTCGAACCCAGGAACATAGCGCATAAGCATCGAGCAGGACAAAGGGCCACTTACCTTAACCTCATCCACGAGACGCTTTGCCGCGCGCTCCACCCTTGCGGCCTCCTCCGTCTCCGCGAGCTCCTCATGTCCGATGAAGTGGTACCCACGTTGGCGCCACACGTAGACGTGCTGGCGACCATCACGGGGACGACCTTGGATCTCCTCCATGTCATCGTCAGAGGCCGTCCGGGTCTCCTCGTTCGCCGCACTGCCACCGGCTGCGGTCGTAGGCATCACTGGCCCCTGGTCCAGGCCAGGGGAGCCTACAGGCGACGAGGCCCCTGCTCGGGGCGGTGTTGGGACTCCCCTTTCTTCGGCTGGAGGAGTCGGGGCTCTGCTCTCCTCCTCCACAACGTTACTCGGGGGAGGCATCCTCGCAGCCTCGTCGTTCCTCATCGGGGTGCTCGCCGTGGCACTCGCAGGGGCCGGACGCTCCTCGGTGCTCGTAGCAGCGGTTGTCGCCGCAGGCTGCTCCGTGGTCTGCGGCGCGGCGTCCCCAACGGGAGCTATAGGCTCGGCCGCCCTCTGGCCAGCAACATGGTCAGGGTCGACATCCGATGCCGCGCTAAACAACAAGACAACATTTAGACAATGTCAGAAACAGCAACAAAACACAGAATATCGCAGTACGAAAGTAAGATTGAAAACTTACAGGTCAGAGCGCCTGTGTGTCGCGGTGAACCTCCTCCTGGTCCTACCGGTCGGTGCCTGCGCCCCCGTCTCTACGATGCACGTCGGCTTGGCGTGCGGTGCAGGAGGGTCGCTGGTCACCCGACCAGTGGTGGCCGGCGCAACGTCCGGACGGCTGCGCGGCCTCCGGACCAGAGAAGGCGCGGCCTCCTCTTCCTCGTCGTCGTCGTCGGTGATCCGGATGAGCCAACGGTGCTTTGGCGCCTGACTTCTCTCCGCCAGCAGCGCTTCCGCAGGGGAGGGGTCTGTTGCTAGTGGCCTTTTCCCCGCCACTCTGTCTTCGGTGGTCGGGGCGGGATGGTTCTGCTCCTCCTCACTGCGGGTGTATCGAGCACACTGAGCAGCGTCGTCTTCTGGCAGGTCTACCCCCGCGGGGTTCTCCATGCCAGGTGCCAGTGATATGTACACCGCGCACCGGTCAACGTCTCCAATCTGCAACAAAAATAAAAGACAAATCAACAACTAGGAAAACAAGTACTCAGAAAGCAAAATCAGTTTGCAACATTACCTTGGGAGCTGGTCGTCCCAGCTTGAAGGCCTGCATCCGATCACCACTACGAACGAAGCTGTCGTCCGCAAAGTTGAACAGCTCGTTCAACAGTTGTTGCACTTCCGCCTTCTCCAAAACTTCAGGACTCATCCTGGTCGGGTCCTGGCTCCCAGCGTATTCATACGCCGAATGTACCCTCTTCTGGCAGGGCATCACCCGACGACAGATGAAGTTGCCGACCACTCCCAGCCCGTCTAAACGAGACCAGTCGATCAGCTTCATTTGGTCTTCTACCTGACCAGCGAACTGCGAGCGGTCTGTCCAACTGACCCTCTTCTCGGGAGTGTAGCCCACGTCGCAGAACGTGGAACTGCCCGGCTCTTCCCTGACGTAGAACCACTTCTTGTACCATTTGGTGAGAGAAGTATTCCACGGGCAGTTGAGATACCGGTTCTTCATCCCGTCACGAAGATTGAGGTATACTCCACTTGCAATCTTGGAGCCTCCAACCGCTCCCTTCTTCCTCAAACAGAAAAGGTAGCGGAAAAGATCGAAGTGCGGCTCTATCCCAACATAGGCCTCGCACAGATGGATGAAAGTGGAAATAAGAAGAATCGAGTTCGGGTGCAGATTGCAGATCCCGATCTCATAGTAAAGAAGAAGCCCCTGGAGAAAAGGATGGACAGGAACCCCAAAACCCCTCTTGAAAAAATCTTCGAAAACCACGATCTCACCGGCACGGGGGTCGGGGTAGCTCTCCCCCTCTAGCACCCTCCAGCCGCCGAGCTCTTGGCTGTGTAGTAGCCCCATGCCGACGAGGTCGTTGAGGGACCTCACGCTGCTACGGGACTTCTTCCACTCCTTAGCCATCAGCTCGGCCCTCTTCTTGGAGTCGCTCTTCGCCATTGACGCTGTGGGAATGACTACGAGTTGGGAGGACTGATGGTGATTGCACAAGGCAAGAATGGAAAGCTTGAAGGCAATGGCAGGGTAAGCAATACGGGCGCAATGTCAAGCTTTTATGAGCAACAACTCCACCCCTTCCACTTCCCGCATTCTTGGGAAGTGGGCGGGCCCAACGACGGACGCGGTGTTTCGGTTTTCAACAATTACCGGCAGTTAATACGGCGGCCTTTTTGTATAATTGATGGTTTTCTTTTCTTGAACCGCGCAAAGAGCGGCTGCACAGTTACCAGGCGCACCTTTTCACGCAACCATCTGACAATGCGTCAGGAGGTCTCGTCACATCACTCATTTATGGGATAAGATGCTTTTTCAAAATAACAGACAAAAATTGGTGGAGGATCAACGTTCCTGAGGACTGGACCGACGACCGAGCACTGTATGCTCGGGGACTGGTCGTCCAGTCTGCCAGTTTGGAGATCTGGGGACTGCACCGACCACCGAGCACTGTATGCTCGGGGACTGGTCGTCCAGCCTGCCAGTTTGGAGATCTGGGGACTGCACCGACCAACGAGCACTGTATGCTCGGGGACTGGTCGTCCAGTCTACCAGTTTGGAGATCTGGGGACTGCACCGACCACCGAGCACTGTATGCTCGGGGACTGGTCGTCCAGCCTGCCAGTTTGGAGATCTGGGGACTACACCGACCAACGAGCATTGTATGCTCAGGGACTGGTCGTCCAGCCTGCCAGTTTGGAGATCTGGGACTGCACCGACCACCGAGCACTGTATGCTCGGGGACTGGTCGACCAGTCTGCTAGTTTGGAAGAACTAGGGACTGTACCAACCACCAAAGCGTTATCTGCTTGGGGACTGGTTGATAAGTCTATATGATGGCAAACGAGCATGAGATGCTCGGGGACTGGTTGATAAGTCTATACGATGGCAAACGAGCATGAGATGCTCGGGGACTGGATAATTTTAATTTTTTAGACCTTGCTACAAGGCTCATACTTCGCCTTCCAGCAAGCTCGGGGACTACATCGGTACGATGCATCTGGCGATGCATCTCAGCTTCAGAATTTCTTTGAGGACTTTTCTTCTGACCCTGGCACCACGTGCCTACATCACCTACTACCAGGCTCGGGGACTAAGTGGGCACACTTCGCCTTGCGGTGAACTTGCTTGCTTTTTTGCTCGAGCATACTTTTTGCGAAAGTAAAGTGGGCACACTTCAACGAGAAAAGAAATATTTTTTCTTAAGATCACCATGCATTCTTCGAACAACCAGCTTTTTCGACGCCAATGTTGGTCAACTATCTTTTGAGTTGGTCAAAAATCCGTTGCAACTGTTTAGGCGACTTTCCTGCCTATTGAAGACGTCAAGTTTCACTGGTCGAAGAAGCTCAAGACGGCGTGTTACTTCACAATACATGGTGCTCGGGGACTAGCTGTGGGGGTATAAACCCCTATACCCTTACGGCTAGACTTGGGCCAGGAGGCTTGGCCCATTACGAGACAAGTTCGAGGCTTGATCCGACCGCTCGGAGTTTCGCGCAAGGAAACAAGACGTGGAGATCAAGCAGGATTCTAGTCGGTTAGAATAGGAATTGATATCGAAGTATCTATGGCAATTGTAACCGACTAGGATTAGTTTCCAGATCTGTAACCCTGCCCTCCGGACTATATAAGGAGGGGCAAGGGACCCCCCTAGGACACATTATTCCTCAACACGAATCAATACAATCAGACGCAGGACGTAGGTATTACGCCCACACGGCGGCCGAACCTGGATAAAAAGCTTGTCTGTGTCTTGCGTCACCATCGAGTTCGTAGTTTGCGCACCGTCTACCGATAAACTACTACCGTGGGTATACCCCAAGGTAGACAGCCGACCAGCTTTCGTCGACAGTTGAGGAAGCCACAAAAAGGCTTAGGCTTGCCACAAAGGCTTGCCCTACCCTCGTTCTCAAGTCAAGAGAGTGAACTCTTGAAGTGAGGGGTAATTTCTTAGCTGCAAACGAGATTACAAACCTCCCAAGGCTGCCACACAAAGGGGACAAGCTCAAGGGCGACGCCTAGCTGGCTAGGAGCAAGCTCCAAGAGTAACAAACCATAGAACCACCGGCCAAACATGAACCAAAGGCTCTCAGACTTTGGGAATCAATGGATCTACTCTCCAGTCTAGTTTTGCTGCCTTTTCTCTCAAGGATTGATGGCGGGAATCAAGGATTTGCTTGAGGGATGGAGGAGCAACAATGGAGGTAGAGAGAGAGAGCTCTGGTCTGTCTGAGCAAGAGAGGTTTCGACTGAGGTCAGTAATAACTGTTGTGGGGTGTGTCCAGAGGTGTAGACACCCCCTGGGTCCCAACGGTCAGAAGTGGGCGGCATTGCCGCCCTAGCCAGAGCAGGTGAAATGAGAAACTGTTTTGTAGGCTGCTTTGGCTAAGAAGGAGGATGTTATTCTATGGAGATGAGCATCTGGTTGCACAGTTGACCAACTATCCTAGAATTCCCCTTAATAGTTTGACTTTTCCTATACTCAATAAAATAGAAAGAAACTGAAACAAAGCTTCCTTGAGTTTGGATCAGCTCAAATCACACTTTTGAATACCAGCAACCTATTCATCATTTCCAATATTTGATTCCCTACTCATTAACTCAATAAATCTG